>NC_045956.1:190596299-190623074 GCF_010909765.2 Amblyraja radiata | reverse complement strand
CTCTCCATAATTATATTGAAACTAATGGTATTATGATCACTGGACCCGAAGTGTTCCCCAAAGCATACCTCCGCCACCTGTCCCGTCTCATTTCCTAACAGGAGGTCCAACACTGCCCCTCCTCTAGTAGGTACCTCTATGTATTGCTGCAAAAAACTATCCTGCACACATTTACAAACTCCAAAACCATCCAGCCCATTTACAGAATGTGTTTCCCAGTCTATATGTGGAAAGTTGAAATCTCCCACAATCACTACCTTGTGCTTACTACTAATATCTGCTATCTCCTTACATATTTGCTCTTCCAATTCTCTTTCACCATTTGGCGGTCTATAATACACCCCTATAAGTGTTGCTACACCTTTCCCACTTCTCAGTTCCACCCAAATAGCCTCCCTAGATGAGCCCTCCAATCTATCCTGCCAAAGCACTGCTGTAATATCTTCCCTGACTAGCAATGCAACACCTCCACCTCTTGCCCCTCCAATTCTATCACACCTGAAGCAACGAAATCCCTGGAATATTTAGTTTCCACTCACAGCCCTCCTGCAACCATGTTTCACTGATCGCCACAACATCATACTTCCAAGGTGTCTATCCAGATTCTAAGCTCATTCCGCCTTTTCTTACAATGCTCCTAGCATTAAAATATGCACATTTAAGAAACCCCCCGCCCTCTTATTCTCTGTTTATTTCCTTTTTCTTCTTTCTCCTCTTGTGTCCGAGTGCTTCCCTTTTCTGCTTCCTGCCTCCCATTCTGTCTACTAGCTTTCTCTATTTGAGTCCCTCGCCCCAACCATTCTAGTTTAAAGTCTCCCCAGTAGCCTTTGCAAATCTCCCGCCAGGATATTGGTCCCCCTCGGGTTCAAGTGCAACCCGTCCTTTCTGTACAGGTCACACCTTCCCCAAAAGAAGTCCCAATGATCCAGAAACTTGAATCCCTGCCCTCTGCACCAGTCTTTCAGCCACGCATTTATCCTCCAACCTCGCTCCATTCCTACTCTCACTGTCGCGTGGCACAGGCAGTAATCCTGAGATTGTTACCTTTTTGGTCATTTCCTTAACTCTCCTCCCAACTCCCTAAATCCTCCTTCAGGACCTCTTCCCTTTTTTTACCTATGTCATTGGTACCTATATGTACCACGACCTCAGGCTCCTCTCCCTCTGATTTCAGGATATCTTGGACGCGTTGAGACACGTCCGAGACCTTGGCACCAGGAGGCAGACCACCATCCTGGTCTCCCGACTGCGTCCACAGAATCGCCTATCCGACCCCCTAACAATAGAGTCCCCAATTACTATTGCCCCTCTTCTTTTTGTCCCTACCTTTCGGAGCAACAGGGCCGGTCTCTGTGCTGGAGGCCCGTCCGCTGTCGCTACCCCCCGGGCAGGCTGTCACCCCCATCCGTACTCAAACAGGAGTACTTATTTCCAAGGTGTACCGACATTGGAGTACTCACTCGTCCTTGCCTCTGCCCCTTTGCCCTTCCTTAGCGTGACCCACATGTCTCTCTCCCGTGGTTTTGGAGTGACCACCTCCCTATAACTCCTCTCTATGACCTCCTCGCTCTCCCTGACCAGACAGAGGTCATCGAGCTGCCTGCTGCTCCAGGTTCCTAATACGGTCCCTTAGGAGCCCCATCTCGACGCACCTGGTGCAGATGTGGACGGTCTGGAGGGCCATCCGCCACCATGACCTCCCCGCATCTGACATCCAGAACAGTACACTGCTCTGACTGTCATTCTCCCGCCTTACACTGGATCCGATACAAGTACAATACAATAGAAACTGCTGGGAGATTTAAATACTCACAGCCCTGACCCTCCTCCACTCGCTCCAACGGTTCCCGGGCCTCTGTGAAAGAAAGCCCCACGCTCGGTTTAAATACCGGAAAGTTAATGGCATGTTAGGGGACCAAAACTGCACACAATACTACAATATTATTGTACTGCTGCTGACAACCCAAATTTCCACCAACCCTGGTTGTGTGGCAATAAATTATATCTATCTATCTATCTATTGTACAATACATTGTAGTATTGTGTGCAGTTTTGGTCCCCTAACATGCCATTAACTTTCTTCACTGCCTGCTGTACCTGCATGTTTACTTTCATAGACCCGCTGAGTGACTCCAGCACTCTGTGTGTTTCCCTGGTGAAGCAGCGCCTGCAGTTCCTTGTGTCCAAAGATCTGATAGATCTGCTATAACTGATCTTTGCTTGTGTCCACTGACTGACCCTGGTTGCTGCCTGCCCGGCTGACCCTACCCCCCCCATGACCCTTCACCTCCGGACCCCCCCTCCCCCTGACTAACCCCTGCACAACCTCTCAACCCCTTGTCTGACCCCGTGACCCTGCCGCCGGGGGCGGGGTTTGTCTCCCGCCGCTCATTGGCCGCCGGGTCAGTCAGGTGAGGGCGGGAAACCGGTCACACACACAGAGTCTACAAGTTGCTACAGTGTCTGTGGTCACAACGGTAACAGCACCGGGCAGTGGACCGGACCAGGTGAGGTGAGGAACACGGCATTACCCCCAGCACCGCCCCCACCCCCTCACCCCCTACACCGGGAAACCGCTCACAGCGGCCGAAAGTGAGAAAAACCCCGCACATTCATTCACCCCGCACTTACCCCCTCCCTCAGCACCGCCCATCACTCTCACTCTCACTCTCCCCCCCCCCCACCCCCACCCTCACTCTCTCACTCTCCCCCCCCACTCTCACTTCCCCCCCCTCACTCTCACTTTCCCCCCCCACTCTCACTCTCCCCCCCCTCACTCTCACTCTCCCCCCCCTCACTCTTCCTCCCCCCCCCACTCTCACTCTCCCCCCCCCACGCTCCCCCCACTCTCACTCTCCCCCCACCCCACTCACTCTTTCCCTCCCCCGCGGGGAGAGAAACATGGGTGACGGGACAGAAAGGGAGAGAGGGGTGTGGGGAGGGTAGCAGTGAGAGTGAGAGGGGGTTGAGGGGGAGAGAGGAGAGTAGGTGAGGGTGGTGAGAGAGTGGAGGGGGGAGAGGTGAGGGGGGGTAGAGTTGTGGGGGGGAGGGGGAGAGTGATGGGGTGGGGTGGGCGGTGCTGAAGGTGGGGGTTGAGGCGGTGCATGTGTTGCCAACAGGGTTTGTCCACGGATCCCGTGTGCTGACCCCTGGAGCAGTTCAGCCCACAATGTCCGTGCCCAACATGACGCCAAGTTAATGTAATCCCCTCTGCCTGCACATGATCCATATCCCTGCATATCCGCGAGCCTGTATAATCTGCATACTGTATGTGCCTCCACCACCACCCCAAGCAGTACGTTCCAGGCCCCCACCACCCTTGCCCGCACATCTCCGCACTGTCTGCAACTCCTGACTATTGTTAAACTTTCCCTCTCTCACCTTAAAGTTATGCCCTCTAATGTTGGACATTGCCACCCTGAAATGTTTTGATAAACTTCTATCGTCTCCCCTCAACTCCTGACATTCCAGAGGCAACAATCCCAGTGTGTCCAACCTCTCCCTGTAGCTGAAACCCTCTAAACCAGGCATCATCCTGGTAAACCACCTCTGCTCTCTATCCAAAACGTCCACATATTTCTTGTAATAGGGTGGACCAGAACTGCACACAACACTCCAAATGAAGCCTGACCAAAGTCATATATTGGTCGGCACGGTGGCGCAGCGGTAGAGTTGATGCCTTGCAGCACCAGAGACCCGGGTTCAAACATGACCATGGGTGCTGTCTGTACGGAGTTGGTACGTTCTCCTCATGGCCTGCGCGGGGTTTCTCTGGGAGTTAATGGCATGTTGGCCTTCATAACAAGTGGATTTCAGTATAGGAGTAAAGAGGTTCTTCTGCAGTTGTATAGGGCCCTGCTGAGACCACATCTGGAGTATTGTGTGCAGTTTTGGATTCCTAATTTGAGGAAGGACATCCTTGTGATTGAGGCAGTGCAGCGTAGGTTCACAAGGTTAATTCCCGGGATGGCGGAAAGATATGAGGAAAGATTGAAAAAACTGGGCTTGTATTCACCGGAGTTTAGAAGGATGAGAGGATATCTTATATATACGTGTAAAATTATAAAAGAACCAGGAGCCCCAGTCTATGAATAAAGGGGAGGCCATTTAAAACCGAGATGAAAAAAAAACTTTTTCACCCAGAGAGTTGTGAATTTGTGGAATTTTCTGCCACAGAGGGCAGTGGAGACTGGATGAATTTAGAAGAGAGTTAGATAGAGCTCTAGGGGTTAATGGAGTCAAGGGGTATGGGGAGAAGGCAGGCACGGGTTATTGATTGTGGATGATCAGCCATGATCATAATCATCAAAATCATACTTTATTAGCCAAATATGTTTTGCAACTTACGGGGAATTTCATTTGCCAAGCAGTCATACCAATAAAAAGCAACAGTACACCCAAAATACATTTTAACATAAACATCCACCACAGTGACTCCTCCACATTCCTCACTGTGATGGAAGGTGATAAAAAGTTCAATCTCTTCCCTTTGTTCTCCCGTGGTCGGGGGCCCCGAGCCGGCGGTGTTCGGGCCCTCTGCATCGGGTCGATCAAGCTCCTGCATCGGGGGGAATCTCAGCTCCCCCACACTAGGTAATCAGACCCCGGGTCAGGGCTGGTCGAACCTTCTGCGTCATTGGACATCCTGACATCTACGGTTTCTACCCGAGACTGCGAGCTCTCGATGGTAAAGTCCACAGGCTGTGGTTGGAGTGTCGATCCCAGGCAAGGGATTGCCGGCTCCAATGGTAAGTCCACGTCCCCGCGGTGGGGCTCAAAGTCAGTCCCTTCGAGAGGCCTCCAGCTCCACGATGTTAGGCTGCAGAGCGACCGGAGATACGATCCGGAAAACAATCGCATCTCCGGCAAGGTAAGAGGCTGGAAAAAAGTTTCCCCCGACCCCTTCCCCACCCCCCACATATAAAACAAACCAGAGAACATTAACACAAACTTTCAAAACACACTAAAAGTAACAGAAAAAGACGAAAAAACAGACAGACTGTTGTCATCGCGATGTCACCAGGTAGTCTTTATGAATGGCGGTGCTGGCTCAAATCTCCTTTGTCACCTCTTCAAAAAGTGAACCTCTGCTTCACCCTCCATCCCTCCCGCTCCCAGTTCTCTGACTAGTCTGACTGTCCATGTTTACATTTTAACTCTCAGTCTGAAGAAGGGTCTTGACCAGAAACGTCACCCACCCCTTCTCTCCAGAGATGCTGCCTGTCCTGCTGAGTTAAGGCCCTGTCCCACTGTACGAGCTAATTCAAGAGTTCTCCCGTGTTTGCCCTGATTTGAACTCGGACAATTACGGTAATGGCCGCTCGTAGGTACTCGGGTTTCCTGGACATTTTTCAACATTGATAAATCTTCACGAGTCTTCTCGAGCTTACTGCGTTTCCTGAGTACCTGCCGTTAGCGTTACGAGCCGCTAAAAGACTTCCCCGAGCTCCGACGTACCCGCTACGTACATTCTACGTGCTTACCATGAGTTTGATTTGAACTCGTACAGTGGGACAGGGCTTTAACTCCAGCATTTTGTGTCGAGCTTCGATTTCAACCAGCATCTGCAGTTCTTTCCCACACATGGAATCTCAGTTTGATTTGTTGTTTGCTTCTAGCTAACAATAATCTATTCTACATTTTCCTTGATCTCCACCCCCTTTGTCTTGTTTTCACACCTTACACTTCCTTATCTCTATATCTCCCTCTCCCCGATTCAGTCTGAAGAAGGGTCTCGACCCGAAACGTCACGCATTCCTTCTCTCCAGAGATGCTGCCTATCCCGCTGAGTTACTCCAGCATTTTGTGTCTACCTGCGGTCTATAATTACCTGGGTTGTCTTTCGTTCACTTCAATTTATTCTCACATGTACCGAGGTGCAGTGAAAAGCTTTTATTGTGTGTCTGTATTGTCAGCAGAAACACAGGACCAACATTTGCCACTCTTCAGTCCTCCAGGACTTCACTTGTGGCTAGAGAAAAAATACAGATCCTCGTCAATGCTCCCACAATCTCCTCTCTTGCCTCCCTCAATAATCTGCCATATATCCCATCAGGCTTGGGGACTTCTCCACCTTAATAGAATAGAATAGAATAGAATATTCCTTTAATAATCCTTTTCAGGAAATTATTTGCCACGACAGCTTCAAGACAAACATAACACCACGCTTTCATACATAACAAGTTAAAATACGTTAAAATACAAGTTAAAATACAATTAATTTAAAAAAGTGCAGTTATTTATGCTCATTAAAAAGTCTTATAGCAGCTGGTAAACAGGACTTCCTGTATCTCTCCGTTTTGCACATTGGTGCAATCAGCCTCTGGCTGAAGATGCTGCTCTTGATCACCTTCAGGGCATGGAGTGGGTGAGTGGGGTTTGTCATTATGGAACCTAGTTTATTTAGAGTTCTGGCCTCTGCCACCTGCTGGACCGTTCGTTGCTCAGCCCCGACCACTGAGCCGGCCTTCCTGATTAGTTTGTCCAATCTGTTTTTATCCGCTATACGGGCGCCATCTCCCCAACAGGCCACAGCAAAGAACAGAGCACTGGCCACCACTGAATGGTAGACACTACACAGTAGGGGTTGGCAGATATTAAAAGACCTCAGCCTCCTTAAAAAATACAGTCGGCTTTGTCCCCTCCTGTACACCGCCTCCATATGACACTTCCAGTTTAGCTCACTGTCAAGCTGCACCCCAAGGTACCTGTGATTAGCAACCACCTCCACCTCAGTGCCCTTAATGGTGATCGGCGTTGCTTGAGTCCTCCTCCTCCCCCTCCTAAAGTCCACCACTATCTCCTTTGTTTTTTTGGTGTTGAGATGGAGATTATTGTGTGCGCTCCACTCCACAAAGTTACTTATTATGTCTCTGTATTCCTCCTCATTGCCCCCTTTAATGATCTTCTAGATGCTCAGCATCATCTCCTTCTTGATCTCAAGCTGCTTTAGCATGTTTGTGTCCTCCACACTGATCTCACTGTCCTCACTCATTCTGCTTGGCGATCGGTGCGGATGCCAGAGGCTACGGGGAGAAGGCAGGGGAGAGATAGATCAGCCATGACAAATCAGCCATGTGTAGCCAGGAACTGCAGATGCTGGTTTAAACCGAAGATAGACACAAAAAGCTGGAGTAACTCAGCGGGACGGGCAGCATCGCTGGAAAGAAGGAATGGGTGACGTTTCGGGTCGAGACCCTTCAGACAATCAGCCGATCTTCGATAGATCAGCCATGATTGAAATGCGGAGTAGACTTGATGGGCCGAATGGCCTAATTCTACTATTCCTTATGACCTAATACAGATATAAAATACTGTTTTAGTACCTGCCATACATCCTCCAGCTGGATGCACACATTCCCTCGTTTATCTTGCAGTGGTCCAACCTTCCTGGTTACCCTGTCATTTTTAACGCACGTACAAAGAGTCTTGGGATTTCCATTCATCCGTCTCGCCAATGACATTTCACGGCATTTTTGGCTCCTCTAATCACCCACTAGCTCTTCCCCACTCACTTTATATTCCTCTTCAGCACCATCTTAAACCTGACATATACGCTTCCTTTCTGCTCCCGGCCAAGTTTCCAACCTCCTTGGTCATCCATGGTCCCAGACCTTGCAGCCCTTATCCCCCCCTAATGGACCCGCCAGGCTACCTTCCTTTCATTGGCCACTTGCAACAGCCGTACTGGACCCGCCAGGCTACCTTCCTTTCATTGGCCACTTGCAACACTGGCCAATGTCGTCCTCCCGTTTGTACAAGGAAATCCTACCCCGTGACCCTGGTATGACCTGTGCCATGTGACCCCAGTGTGACCTTGGTGTGACTTTGTCCACAGTGACCCCAGTGTGACCTGTGACCTCCAGCTCCCGGCGATGATGTCGTTCACCTCGGAGGAGGCGGCACAGCTGCTGCGCAACAAGTTTGTCATCATCATGGGGGATTCCAGTAAGTGGCGGCGCACAACACCCAGCACGGGGAGCGTGGGGGATGGGGGGGGGGGGGGGGGGGGGGGGCAGGTGTGTGTGTGTGGGGGTGTGTGTGACTCGACCTTCAAGGAACTATGCACCTGTACTCCTAGATCCCTCTACCCAGAGGTCGACTATTTACTGTGTAGGTTCTGCCCATGTTCGACACCCAAAATGCAACACCTCACACATCTCTGTATTAAATTCCATCCACCATTCCTCCGCCCACCTGGCCAATCGATCCAGATCCTGCTACAATCGTTCACAACCATCTTCACTATCCGCAAAACCACTCATCAGCAAACTTGCTAATCTTGCCCTGTATGTTCTCATCCAAATCATTGATGTAGATGACAAACAGTAACGGGCCCAGCAGCCCAGTGACTGACTGATGACTCCAGCCTGCCCATCCTCTCCCAGTAGGACAGACCCAGGTTCCATCCTGACCTCGGGTGCTGACTGTGTGGAGTTTGCACGTTCTGCCTGTAACCGCGTGGGTTTTCTCCGGGTGCTCCGCTTTCCTCCCACATCCCAAAGACGTGCTGGTTTGTAGGTTAATTGTCCCTCGTGTGTAGGGAGTGGATGAGCAAGTGGGGTAACATGGAGCTGGTGTGAACAGACTCGGTGGGCTGAAGGGCCTCAGTCCATGCTCTCTATCTCTAAACAACTCTGCAGAGAGTGAAGCCTTGCACAATCGAACTAGACCCCGGCCACACACACGTGGCAGCACCCTTCACCATCTACAGGCAACAGGCCCTTCGGCCCATCATGGCCGTGCTGACCACAATGCCAATCTCATCCACACGTCATCCCTCCATTCCCTGCCTGTCTAAATGTGTCTGTCTAAATGTCTTTGTACCCCCGGCCACCACCACCCCTGGCAGCACTGTGTGTAAACACTACCCCACACCCAGTACCCACTGTGTGTAAACACTACCCCACACCCAGCACTGTGTGTAAACACTACCCCACACCCAGTACCCACTGTGTGTAAACACTACCCCACACCCAGTACCCACTGTGTGTAAACACTGCCCCACACCCAGTACCCACTGTGTGTAAACACTGCCCCACACCCAGTACCCACTGTGTGTAAACACTACCCCCACACCCAGCACTGTGTGTAAACACTACCCCCACACCCAGTACCCACTGTGTGTAAACACTACCCCACACCCAGTACCCACTGTGTGTAAACACTGCCCCACACCCAGTACCCACTGTGTGTAAACACTACCCCCACACCCAGCACCCACTGTGTGTAAACACTACCCCACACCCAGTACCCACTGTGTGTAAACACTACCCCACACCCAGTACCCACTGTGTGTAAACACTGCCCCACACCCAGTACCCACTGTGTGTAAACACTACCCCACACCCACTGTGTGTAAACACTACCCCACACCCAGTACCCACTGTGTGTAAACACTACCCCACACCCACTGTGTGTAAACACTGCCCCACACCCAGTACCCACTGTGTGTAAACACTACCCCACACCCACTGTGTGTAAACACTGCCCCACACCCAGTACCCACTGTGTGTAAACACTACCCCCACACCCAGTACCCACTGTGTGTAAACACTACCCCACACCCACTGTGTGTAAACACTACCCCCACACCCAGCACCCACTGTGTGTAAACACTACCCCACACCCAGTACCCACTGTGTGTAAACACTACCCCACACCCACTGTGTGTAAACACTACCCCACACCCACTGTGTGTAAACACTGCCCCACACCCAGTACCCACTGTGTGTAAACACTACCCCCACACACAACACCCACTGTGTGTAAACACTACCCCCACACCCAGCACCCTCTGTGTGTAAACACTACCCCACACCCAGTACCCACTGTGTGTAAACACTGTACCCCACTGTATCTCCTTTAAAACATAGCCCCTCTCACTCTAACCCTATTTGCCGTGTTTGACATTTGCATCCTGGAAACTATAATGTATATACATAGTTTAGTTTAGTCTCTGCTTTCTAATAGCTCGTGGTGCTCAGACATGGCAGTCCTAGCCACTCCATGTTCCCCTGACGGGGAATATCTGACTGAAGTGCCGTCCCTACCACCTGTTCCTCACTGGCTTGCTCAATGTTGTGGTCTAACGGCCCTTCATGTACAGTCCACAGTATCACTGGCAACTTAGCTGCACCAATCTGGTCAGCCAAGGTTACCCTTGCACCCTGCCCACACCCATCTCTGCTTCCCCCCTCACCCACTCCCTTCATCACCACCACTGCCCCAGATTGTGTGGATTGAGTCAATCAACTGGTGGAGGTTCATCTAGATGCAGAGACCAGGGTCCATGATTAATACTGCCCTCTCCCCCCATCCCTCTCTCTCTCTCCCCCCATCCCTCTCTCTCCTCCCCCATCCCTCTCTCTCCCCCCCCCCGCCTCCCCTTAGACCAGCGGATGGTGTACAAGGACCTGGTGCTGTTCCTGCAGAAGGACACCTACCTGACCAACGCCCAGTTACGCCACAAGGTACGGGTGAGGGGGGTGAGATATGGGGAGGGTGGGGGCAGGATGTGTGGAGAGGGGGTGTGGGGAGGCTGTGTGTGTGGGGGTGTGGGGGGGGGGGGCATGGGGTGTGGGTTGTGTGTGGGGAGGATGTGTGGGGGGGGGGGGGGGTGTGGGTTGTGTGTGGGCTATCTAACCCCCTTCCCCCCACAGTGTGAGGCAAGTTTCGAGGGCGACCGCCTGCTGGGGTCGAGTGAGCTTAATAACGGCACGAAGTTCTGGGAGAGCCGCCAGCTCTGTCGACCCCACCACCTCCTGCGCTTCCACTTCATCACCCGCGCTTACTACACCCGCATGGAGGGGCTGCTGCAGGAGCTGCTCACCGGACCACCCCCCGATGTCCTGGTCATCAACTCTTGTCTCTGGGACATCACCAGGTACGGGCAGGGGGACACGAGATGGGGGGGGGGTATGGAGTAGGTGGGGGGCGAGATAGGAGGGGGTGCGAGTGTGTGGGGTGGGGGTGGGGGTGAGGGATAGGAGGAGGTGGGATAGGACGGGGTGAGGGTGTAGGGAGGGAGGGGGTGTAGGGAGGGAGGGGGTGTAGGGAAGGAGGGGGTGTAGGAAGGGAGGGGGTGTAGGGTGGGAGGGGGTGTAGGGAGGGAGGGGGTGTAGGGAAGGAGGGGGTGTAGGGAGGGAGGGGGTGTAGGGAGGGAGGGGGTGTAGGGAAGGAGGGGGTGTAGGAAGGGAGGGGGTGTAGGGTGGGAGGGGGTGTAGGGAGGGAGGGGGTGTAGGGAAGGAGGGGGTGTAGGGAGGGAGGGGGTGTAGGGAGGGAGGGGGTGTAGGGAATGAGGGGGTGTAGGGAGGGAGGGGGGGTAGGGAGGGAGGGGGTGTAGGGAGGGAGGGGGTGTAGGGAGGGAGGCGGTGTAGGGAGGGAGGGGGTGTAGGGAGGGAGGGGGTGTAGAGAGGGAGGGGGTGTAGAGAGGGAGGGGGTGTAGAGAGGGAGGGGGTGTAGGGAGGGAGGGGGTGTAGGGAGGGAGGGGGTGTAGGGAGGGAGGGGGTGTAGGGAGGGAGGGGGTGTAGGGAGGGAGGGGGTGTAGAGAGGGAGGGGGTGTAGAGAGGGAGGGGGTGTAGGGAGGGAGGGGGTGTAGGGAGGGAGGGGGTGTAGAGAGGGAGGGGGTGTAGGGAGGGAGGGGGTGTAGAGAGGGAGGGGGTGTAGAGAGGGAGGGGGTGTAGGGAGGGAGGGGGTGTAGAGAGGGAGGGGGTGTAGGGAGGGAGGGGGTGTGTTACCCCTCAGGTTGCTGTGGCATCTTTTCCCATCACCATACCGCGTTGGTTGCCCTACTGTGGATCAGAGACTCTGCACTCATCTGTCTTTTCCCCTCGCGATCGTGTACACCTCGACACCATCACCCCTCATCCTGTGCTGCGCCCACCCTTCTGGAAGACGTGGACATCTGGAAGAGAGGAGGGGCAGGACAAGGCCTGGTGATGTGGTTGGCTGTACCCCACTTTAGCATTGTAATCCGTGGGCATGATGTTGGGCACAGCTCTGGTGGGTAGCATTAAGGACAATCCCAACAGATTATATAAATACATAAGGGGGAAAAGGGTAACTAGAGAGAGAGTGGGACCTCTCAGGAATAAAAGCGGTCACCTCTGTGTGAAGCCACAGGAGATGGGCAAGGTCCTCAATGAGTATTTCTCCTCTGTATTTACCGAGGAGAAAAAACAGTAGAACAGAGGAAATTGGAGCAGTTACTGGAAGTGTCTTGAGAGCAGTCAGGGTTACCGTCGATGAAGTACTGAAGGTACTGTTGTGTTTGAAGGCTTTTGAACATCAAGGGCCTGATCAGATATATCCGAGGACATTGCGGGAAACTAGAGAGGTAATTGCGGGAGCTTTGGGTGAAATTTATGACTCAAAGCCCAAGTCAGTTTTATTCGTCACATACACCCGAAGGTGCAGTGAAATGAATTTGCCAGCAGCGATACACTTGAAAACAACACACAATACACAATAGAATTTAACACAAACACCCACCACAGCATTCTTCACTGTGTTGGAAGGCACAAAGTACAGTCAGTCCTCCTTTGTTCACCCGTGTTTGGGGCCATAAACCTCCACAGTCGCCGCTACGGACGGCCCAATATACAGACCCTCTCGTCGGGATGGTTGAAACTCCGATGTTGGGACTGTCGAACACACTCCATTTTTCCTGCATCTAGCCTGTCCAATCCTTTTAGAACTGGTGGACTGTGGGTGGGGGGGTGTACTCTGGGTGGGGGGTGTACTCGGGTGGGGGGGTGGGTGGTGTACTGTGGGTGGGGGGTGTACCCTGGGTGGGGGGGTGTACTCTGGGTTGGGGGGTGTATTCTGGGTGGGGGGTGTATTCTAGGTGGGGGGTGTACTCTGGGTGGGGGGGGTGTACTGTGGGTGGGGGGTGTATTCTGGGTGGGGGGATGTATTCTGGGTGGGGGGTGTACTCTGGGTGGGGGGTGTATTCTGGGTGGGGGGGTGTACTCTGGGTGGGGGGTGTATTCTGGGTGGGGGGTGTGTACTGTGGGTGGGGGGGTTGTACTCTGGGTGGGGGGGGTGTACTGTGGGTGGGGGGATGTATTCTGGGTGGGGGGGTGTACTCTGGGTGGGGGGTGTATTCTGGGTGGGGGGGTGTACTCTGGGTGGGGGGGTGTACTCTGGGTGGGGGGGTGTACTCTGGGTGGGGGGGGGTGTACTCTGGGTGGGGGGTGTACTGTGGGTGGGGGGGGGTGTACTCGGGGTGGGGGGTGTACTCTGGGTGGGGGGGTGTACTCTGGGTGGGGGGGTGTACTCTGGGTGGGGGGGGTGTACTCTGGGTGGGGGTGTGTACTCTGGGTGGGGGGGGTGTACTCTGGGTGGGGGTCCTTCATGTTCACACTGGTGGGTTTTAGCCGCCTGTTTTCTCCTGATATCCACAAGGAGGTCTGGCCGTGATTTACAGCCCGTGTTCCAGCCTCGTCATCCACGCGTGACCTAGAGCCCGTGCTGAGGCATGTATGTGACAGCCGTGTCATGGACATGCATGATGTAGATTCCATGCTCTAGACACACGTGTGCCTTTACCGCCCGTGTCCTGGGCTTGGATCCTGTGTCCCGGCCTCATGGTTTACTGACCGTGTCCTTCACGTGTGCGACTCACTGCACCTATCCCCTACACGCATGTGATTCACTGCCCATGTCCTACACGTGTGTGATTCACCGCCCTTGTCCTACACGTGTGTGATTCACAGCCCGTGTCTCCTACACGTGTGTGATTCATCGCCCTTGTCCCATACGTGTGTGATTCATCGCCCTTGTCCTACACGTGTGTGATTCATCGCCCTTGTCCTACACGTGTGTGATTCATCGCCCTTGTCCCACACGTGTGTGATTCATCGCCCTTGTCCTACACGTGTGTGATTCATCGCCCTTGTCCTACACGTGTGTGATTCACCGCCCGTGTCCTACACGTGTGTGATTCACCGCCCGTGTCCTACACGCAGGTACGGCAAGCACTGGCGGCGGGACTACAGCGAGAGGCTGCACCAGCTGTTCAGACGTCTGTGCCAGACGTTACCCTCTCACTGTCTGGTCATCTGGAGTCTGGCACTGCCACCGGGCAACCGCGTCAAGGGTGGCTTCCTTGGACCCCAGGTGAGGGCAGGACGGTGGGCAACAGGGAGGGGGCTGGGAGAGGGGGGAGCTGGGAGAGAGGGGGGAGCTGGGAGAGAGGGGGCAGGGTAGCCGAGAGAGGGTAGCTGGGAGAGGGGCTTGGAGAGAGGGGGAGCTGGGGGGTGGGGTGCTCTGCAAGCTCTGTACTGAAGTCCATGTACACAACATCTACAGCTCTGCCCTCATCAACCTTCTTGGTCACATCCTCGAAAACTCAATCAGATTTGTGAGACACGACCTCCCGCGTACAAAACCATGTTGACTGTCCCTAACCACCTGCCCATCCAAATGCCTGTATATCCTATCCCTCAGAATTCTCTCTAGTAATTAACCTGGTAGCTGATAGCAAGGATGTCCTTCCTCAAATTAGGGGACCAAAACTGTACACAATACTCCAGGTGTGGTCTCACCAGGGCCCTGTACAACTGCAGAAGGACCTCCTTGCTCCTAAACTGAAATCCTCTTGCAATGAAGGCCAACGTGCCATTCACTTTCTTCACTGCCTGCTGTACCTGCATGCTTACTTTCAGTGACTGATGTACAAGCACACCCAGGTCTCGTTGTACCTCCCCTTTTTCTAACATGACACCATTCAAATAATCTGCCTTCTTGTTCTTAACGGGATTAGGTGGCAGAGATAGATCAGCTATGATTGAATGGCGGAGTAGACTCGATGGGCCGAATGGCCTAATTCTACTCCTATAACTTGTGATCTATCTCTCCCTCCTAACCCCATTCTCCTGCCTTCTCCCCATGACGAATAAAACTTGACTTCGCCTCTGACACCTGCACTAATCAACAATCTATCACTCTGCCTTAAACATATCACTGAGCTTGGCTTCTACAGCCTTGTGTGGCAAAGGATTCCAGTCTGATTCCATCCTCGTCAATCTTGCACACACATCCTGTCTCTGCTATCCTGACCGCTCCTCCTCACTGCAAGATGGGTTAGGGGTCGCAAGGACTAGCGGGGTCACAGGGTTAGGGGTCATGGGGACTAGAGGGGGGTTACAGGGTTGGGGGTCATGGGGCGGGGGTCACAATAGACAATAGGTGCAGGAGGAGCCAGCGCCGGCATTCAATGTGATCATGGCTGATCATCCCCAATCAGTGCCCCGTTCCTGCCTTCTCCCCATATCCCCTGAATCCGCTATCATTAATGCTGTGTCTAACTGTCACAGTGTTGTGGTCAGCTGCAGCCCCTGGAGCGGTCACTGTGGAGCGAGGTGCTGGAGGCGAACCTGCGTGCGGCCATACTCGCTGACCAACACCACCTGGACGTGCTCGACCTTCACTTCCACTTCCGTCGCCGGCCACAGCTCCGAGCCTCTGATGGTGTTCACTGGAACCAGAGAGCCCACCGCACACTCACCCAAACACTGCTGCAGCACATAGCCCAGGCCTGGGGGGTCCGAGTACCGGGCCGACCCCCCACAGGTAACCCCGACCCTCCCGAACCCCAACCCCCCCCGACCCACCGCACACTCACCCACACACTGCTGCGGCACATAGCCCAGGCCTGGGGGGTCCGAGTACCAGGCGGGCACCCCACAGGTAACCCCCCCCCCCCCCAAACCCCAACTCCCCCCGAACCCCGACCCACCGCACACTCACCCACACACTGCTGCGGCACATAGCCCAGGCCTGGGGGGTCCGAGTACCGGGCCGACCCCCCACAGGTAACCCCGACCCTCCCGAACCCCAACTCTCCCATCAACCCCCTCCCGAACCTGACCCCTGAACCCCAGCACCGACCCCCAAACCTCCGCTCGGCCCCAGACCCACTGCGGCCTGACCCAGCAACTGCTGAGTCTGCCACGTCACCCCCGCAGGTAACTGGACCCTGACCCCCACTGACTGACCCCCACTGACCCCTCCCCCACTGACCACTGCCCCCCTCGCCCATTGACCACTGCCCCCCTCGCCCATTGACCCCTGACCTCCTCCCCACTAACCACTGCCCCGTCTGTTCCAGACTCCAGGCTGCGGGAAGTCGGTGGCCGTGATTGCGTTGTTCTTGGCCAGAGCAGCCCGGTGCTGACCCACCTCTCCCCCGAGTGGTCGGAGCCTAGCCCGGGACTCGCCAGGGGACCCCCCCAGCTGACCGGTAGGTCACCCCCCCCCCCCCCCCCCAGGGGACTGTACGGTGCAGAGACATGGCAGAGAGGGACAGGGTGGCAGCTGAATGTTCCAGAGGGCTGGTGGTCCCGGGGAGAGGGGCGGGGGGTGGGGGGATGGGGAGAGTGTGGGTGGGGGGGCAGGAACACCCCCCCCCTTGTTCACGGAGTTGCTACCTCAAGGTGCCAGAGACTACTGGTGCTGTCTGTATGTATTTTGTACGTTCTCCCCGTGACCTGCGTGGGTTTTCTCCGGGTGCTTCCAAAGACGTACAGGTTTGTAGGTTAATTGGTTTGGTGTAAATGTAAATTGTCCCTCTTGTGTAGGATAGTGCTAGTGTACGGGCATCGATGGGCTGAAGGGCCTGTTTCCGTGCTGTGAACTGTATCTAAACTAAACGTGTCTCACCACAGGATGGCCAGCCTGGGACGTGGACCGAGAGTCGCCCCATCACGTCTGGAGACTCGTGCACCACGGGCTGGTGGCCAGACGCAGACTGAGTCACAGACACGTCCAGCCGTACAGACGCGACCCACAGCGGAGGGGAAGGGAACGACTGGGGCCCGAGTGGAGGGGAGGGGACGGGTCAGACGGGCACTGCGGGCTGGGGCCGGAGTGGGGGGGACGGAACGGGCAGGAGGGGCCTGAGTGGAGGGGAGGGGGCGGGTCAGACGGGCAGGGGCCGGAGTGGAGGGGAGGGGATGGACAGGAGAATCACTGTGAGCGGAGGGAACCAGATAGGCCTGGTCTGGACAGGCAGGAGGGTCACTGTTGGCAGGGGACGGAGTGGAGGGGAGGGGGCGAGTCAGATGGTCACTGTGGGCTGTGGCCGGAGTGGAGGGGCGGGGGCGGGTCAGACGGGCAGGGGCCGGAGTGGAGGGGCGGGGACAGGCAGGAGATTCACTGTGAGTGGAGGGAACAGGTCAGTCAGTGTATCCTGGGGCTGGAGTGGCTCAGTCAGGAAGAGAAGGGACAAGACGTGCCGGAGTGGAGGGGACCAGATAGGCCTGGTCTGGAGGGTCACTGCGGGCAGGGGCCGGAGTGGAGGGGACGGGTTGGACAGGAGGGGCCGGAGTGGAGGGGACGGGACAGGCAGGAGGGGCCGGAGTGGGAGGGACGGGACAGGCAGGAGGTTTACTGTGAGTGGAGGGGACGGGACAGGCAGGAGGTTTACTGTGAGTGGAGGGGACGGGACGTGTCAAATGGTCAGTGTGAGAGGAGGGGGCGGCATGGACTGGACGGCCACTTTGTCCTGGGCCGGGAGTGGGGGGGTCAGGGACAAGAGGGGCCGGAGTGGGGGAGACGGGACAGGCAGGAGGGTCACTGCGGACTGGACGGAATGTTCTAGACCGTACTGGTGACACTGTCCATCCCAGAGGTGTGTGTCCATCCCACACACTCTCCTGTGCCCCCCCCCCCCTCATTGCCTTACCCCCCCCCCCCCCCCCAAGGGAGACAGGACACGTCTGTCTGCTGCTCAGCGTCACTTTATTCGGTCACCGCATACGCCCCCCCCAACAGCCCCCCCCCCTCATTGCCCACCCACCTCCCCCCCTCACGTTCCCCCCCCCACACGGGACATCGGACCTCCATGCGGGCGGGGTGGGGGGAACGTCTCTGATCTGGGGACTGTCCAGTAGGGGGAGGGTCTACTGTTGGGGGCTCCCCGGTGGAGGGGGGTCTCTGTATGGGGCGGGTGGGCAGCTCGTGTTCGGGTTTGGGGGGTCTGGTCCATGAGGGGGGTTTAATGTCGTGAGGGGTTCCCTACAGGGAGGGGGTCCGTGGGTATGGGGGGGGGGGGGTGCCTATGAGGCGGGTGGGGCTAGTGGTGGGGTGCGGGGGTTTATATGAGACGTGCGTGCAGCTGCAGAAGCTGGGGGGGGGGGGGGTTCCCCAGGGTGGGGTCTGGTCGGGGGGGTTCCAGGTCTCTATATGAGGCGTGCGTGCAGCTCCAGCAGCTGCTGGGGGTCCCCAGGGAGGGGGGTCTCTATATGAGGCGGGCGTGCAGCTCCAGCAGCTGGTGGGGGTCCCCAGGGAGGGGGGTCTCTATATGAGGGGTGCGTGCAGCTCCAGCAGCTGGGGGGGTCTGGTCTGGGGGGGGGGTCCCCAGGGAGGGGGGTCTCTATATGAGGCGCGCGTGCAGCTCCAGCAGCTGGTGGTGCTGTAAGAGTATTCGGTGACTCTGGCCGTGACCAGGGGGACACGACATCACCACTCTCCCCACGCACACCGGCTCCCTCTGCTCCTCCCCCTGCACCTGTGGGGAGAGAGAGATAGAGGGGTCAGTGCTGTTCTGGCCCCCAATATCCACAGCCCCCACCCCCCCCCCCACACCAGGTCCTGGTGGGTGGAGCAGTGTCTGTCTATCGCCCCCTGGCTCCGCTCGCTGTTCACCATCTCTGTGTGAATGTTTCATAAATAAACTTGTTTTAAATATCAACCGGTGTTGGCCAACGGTCATAGTCATAATTAGTGTCATGGAGTGATACCTGTGACTCGACATTCAAGGGACCATGCACCTGTACTCCTAGATCCCTCTGCTCTACAACACTACCCAGAGCTCTACTATTTATTGTGTAGGTCCTGCCCATGTTCGACGTCCCAAAATGCAACACCTCACACTTCTCTGTATTAAATTCCATCCGCCATTCCTCCGCCCACCTGGCCAATCGATCCAGATCCTGCTACAATCGTTCACAACCACCTTCACTATCTGCAAAACCACTCATCAGCAAACTTGCTAATCTTGCCCTGTTTGTTCTCATCCAAATCATTGATGTAGATGATAAACAGTAATGGGCCCAGCACCAAACCCTGAGGCACACCACTAGTAACCGGCCTCCAGTCCCAGAAGCAACCTTCCACAATCACCCTCTGCTTCCTTCCATGGAGCCAATTTGCTGCTCCTGAAACGATACACGATAGCGCTAACATTTTTGCACCACCTTACTCACTGTCCTGTGGTGGTCTGTGTCAAGTTTCGTTCAGATTGATGTTATATTTTACAAGTTATTCAGAAATTCAGGTTTAATAAAAATGTATCAGCTAAAGTCCTTGCAACAAAGTTGCAATCGAGGAACACTCAGTCCTTGCAGCAAGTTTTTAGCTGCACAGGATGGGAAGGAGGGGGTAATGTTGGGGATACGCCCCTGCACAGTTGGGGGCTATGGGTGAGTGGTGGAATATTGGGGATCGGGTGAGTGGTGGAATATTGCGTTGGGAATGGGTTGTGTTGGGGGACCAGGCCTCCACATACGTGTGGGGGGCTCCACATACTGTTTAAGAAAACTCTCCTGAACACTTTTGAGGAATTGCACCCCATCTAAACCCTTCACGCTATGATTTTCCCAGTCTGTATTGGGACACTAGTCCCACCTGCCCACAGACCAACATGCCCCATCTACACTAGTCCCACCTGCCCACAGACCAACATGCCCCATCTACACCAGTCCCACCTGCCCACAGACCAACATGCCCCATCTACACTAGTCCCACCTGCCCACACCCACCAACATGCCCCATCTACACTAGTCCCACCTGCCCACAGACCAACATGCCCCATCTACACTAGTCCCACCTGCCCACAGACCAACATGCCCCATCTACACTAGTCCCACCCGCCCAGACCAACCTGCCCCATCTACACCAGTCCCACCTGCCCCATCTACACTAGTCCCACCTGCCCACAGACCAACATGCCCCATCTACACTAGTCCCACCTGCCCCATCTACACTAGTCCCACCTGCCCACAGACCAACATGCCCCATCTACACTAGTCCCACCCGCCCACAGACCAACATGCCCCATCTACACTAGTCCCACCTGCCCACAGACCAACCTGCCCCATCTACACTAGTCCCACAGACCAACATGCCCCATCTACACTAGTCCCACCTGCCCACAGACCAACCTACCCCATCTACACTAGTCCCACCCGCCCACAGACCAACATGCCCCATCTACACTAGTCCCACCTGTCCACAGACCAACATGCCCCATCTACACTAGTCCCACCCGCCCACAGACCAACATGCCCCATCTACACTAGTCCCACCTGCCCACAGACCAACATGCCCCATCTACACTAGTCCCACCCGCCCAGACCAACATGCCCCATCTACACTAGTCCCACCTGCCCACAGACCAACATGCCCCATCTACACTAGTCCCACCTGCCCACAGACCAACATGCCCAATCTACACTAGTCCCACCTGCCCACACCCACCAACATGCCCCATCTACACTAGTCCCACCTGCCCACAGACCAACATGCCCCATCTACACTAGTCCCACCTGCCCACAGACCAACATGCCCCATCTACACTAGTCCCACCTGCCCACAGACCAACCTGCCCCATCTACACTAGTCCCACCTGCCCACAGACCAACATGCCCCATCTACACTAGTCCCACCTGCCCACAGACCAACATGCCCCATCTACACTAGTCCCACCTGCCCACACCCACCAACATGCCCCATCTACACTAGTCCCACCTGCCCACAGACCAACATGCCCCATCTACACTAGTCCCACCTGCCCAAGTCACCCTGCATTCTCATACACTGCCACCCAGCTTTGTGTCATCTGCTAATTTGCTAATGTTACTTTGAATCCCTTCATCTAAATTATTGATGTATATTGTAAATAGTTGCGGCCCCAGCACCGAGCCTTGCGGTGAGTGTGAGTGTTCACTTTATCCGTGCCCCTCATGATCTTGTACACCTCGATAAGGTCACCCCTAAACCTCCCCCGCGCTAATCAATAATAAGGTCACCCCTAAACCTCCCCCGCGCTAATCAATAAAGTACCCGGCTACACAGCCTCTCCCTGTAGCTCAAGCCCACAATCTGGTAACAACCTGGTCAATCTCTCCTGCACCCCAACCAACAATGACATCCTCCCTGCAGCTGGGTGACCAGGACTGTACACAAGGGGGTGGGTACACCTTGGTGGTGGAGAGGGTGGGGTTGGAGAGGGGGAGAGATGGGGGTTGGGAGGGGGAGATGGGGGTTGGGAGGGGAGATGGGGGTTGGGAGGGGGAGAGGGGGGTTGGGAGGGGGATAGCGGGGGGGGGGGGTGGAAGGGGGAGGGAGGGAGTCGGGTAGTGGGTGGGGGGCTCACCTTGGAGCAGCAAACCAGAAGACTGGGAGAAATTTAGAACCCAACAGAGGAGGACAAGGGGGTTAATTAAGAGGGGGTGGGTGGGGGGAGAAGAGCATGAAATAAAGCTTGCGGGCAATATAAAAACTGACTCTAAAAGCTTCTTTAGATAGAGAGAGACAGAGAGTTTATTGTAAAAAGGAATAGATTAGTGAAGACAAATGTAGGTCTTACTATCAGAGACAGGTGAATTTATAATGGGAAACAAGGAAATGGCAGAACAGTTAAACGAGTACTTTGGTTTTGTCTTCACTAAGGAAGACACAAACCATCTCCCAGAATACTAGGGGACCGAGGATCTAGTGGGAGGGAGGAACTGAAGGGAATCCACATTAGGCAGGAAATGGTGTTAGGTCAACTGTTGGGACTGAAGACAGATAAATCTCCAGGGCCTGAGGTTCTGCATCCCAGAGAACTCAAGGAGGTGGCCTGAGAAATCATGGATGCATTGGTGATCATTTTCCAATGTTCTCTCGACTCTGGATCAGTTCCTGTGGACTGGAGGGTAGCCAATGTAACCCCACTTTTTAAGAAAGGAGGGAGAGAGAAAACAGGGAATTATAGACCAGTTAGCCTTACATCGGTAGTGGGGAAGTTGCTTGAGTCGATTGTTAAATATGTTTTTAATTTGGAAAGCAGTGACAGGATCGATCAAAAATCAGCATGGATTTATGGAGGGGTATCATGCTTGACTAATCTTCTGGAATTTTTGAGGATGTAACAAGTAGAATGGATAAGGGAGAGTCAGTGAATGTGGTGTGTCTGGACTTTCAAAAAGCCTTTGACAAGGTCCCACACAAGAGATTAGTGGGCAAAATTAGAGCACATTGTATTGGGGGTAGGGTATTGACATGGATAGAGAACTGGTTGGCAGACAGGAAGCAAAGAGTAGGAATTAACGGGTCCTTTTCAGAATGGCAGGCATTGACTAGTGGGGTGCCGCAGGGCTCGGTGCTGGGACCCCAGTTATTTACAATATATATTAATGATTTAGATGAGGAAATAAAATGTAACATCTCCAATTTTGCGGATGACTGAAAGCTGGGTGGCAATGTGAGCTGCGAGGAGGATGCTATGAGGTTGTAGGATGACTTGACTAGTTTGGGTGAGTGGGCAGATGCATGGCAGATGCAGTATAATGTGGATAAATGTGAGGTTATCCACTTTGGTGGCAAGAACAGGAAGGCAGATTATTATCTGAATGGTGGCCGATTAGGAAAAGGGGAGATGCAACGAGACCTGGGTGTGCTTGTACATCAGTCACTGAAAGTAAGCAAGGTACACAAAATTGCTGGGGGAACTCAGCGGGTGCAGCAGCATCTATGGAGCGAAGGAAATAGGCGACGTTTCGGGCCGAAACCCTTCTTCAGACTGATAGGGGGTGGGGAAAGAAAGAAGGACAAAGGGAGGAGGAGGAGGAGCCCGAGGGCGGGCGGATGGGAGGAGACAGCTAGAGGGTGAAGGAAGGGGAGGGGGGGAGGGGACAGCACGGGCTAGCCAAATTGGGAGAATTCAATGTTGATGCCAAGGGGACGCAAGGACCCCAGACGGAATATGAGGTGCTGTTCCTCCAATTTCCGCTGGTGCTCACTCTGGCAATGGAGGAGACCCAGGACAGAGAGGTCGGATTGGGAATGGGAGGGGGAGTTGAAGTGCTGAGCCACCGGGAGATCAGGTAGGTTATTGCGGACTGAGCGGAGGTGTTCGGCGAAACGGTCGCCCAACCTACGCTTGGTCTCACCGATGTAGATCAGCTGACATCTAGAGCAGCGGATGCAGTAGATGAGGTTGGAGGAGATACAGGTGAACCTTTGTCGCACCTGGAACGACTGCTTGGGACCTTGAATGGAGTCGAGGGGGAGGTGAAGGGACAGGTGTTGCATTTCTTGCGGTTGCAACGGAAAGTGCCCGGGGAGGGGGTGGTGCGGGAGGGAAGTGAAGAATTGACGAGGGAGTTGCGGAGGGAGCGGTCTTTGCGGAAGGCAGACATGGGGGGAGATGGGAAGATGTGGCGAGTGGTGGGGTCACGTTGGATGGTGGCGGAAATGGCGGAGGATTATGTGTTGTATTTGCCGGCTGGTGGGGTGAAAGGTGAGGACCAGAGGGACTCTGCCCTTGTTGCGTGTGCGGGGATGGGGAGAGAGAGCAGCGTTACGGGGTATGGATGAGACCCTGGTGTGAGCCTCATCTATGGTGGCGGAGGGGAATCCCCGTTCCCTGAAGAACGAGGACATTTCCGATGCCCTGGTATGAAATGTCTCATCCTGGGAACAGATGCGGCGTAGGCGGAGGAATTGGGAGTAGGGGATGGAGTCTTTACAGGGGGCAGGGTGGGAAGACGTGTAGTCCAGATAGCCATGTGAGTCAGTGGGTTTATAATGTATGTCGGTCAGGAGTCTGTCCCCTGCGATGGAGATGGTGAGGTCAAGGAATGGTAGGGAAGTGTCTGAAATCGTCCAGGTGTATTGGAGTGCCGGATGGAAGTTGGTGGTGAAGTGGATGAAGTCAGTCAGTTGTGTGTGGGTGCAGGAGGTGGCACCAAAGCAGTCGTCAATGTAGCGGAGGTAGAGGTCGGGGATGGGGCCCTGGTATGCATTGAACAAGGATTGTTCAACGTGCCCGACAAAGAGGCAGGCGTAGCTGGGGCCCATGCGTGTGCCCATAGCTACGCCTTGTGTTTGGAGGAAATGGGAGGAGTCAAATGTAAAGGTATTGATGTCTGCTCTAGATGTCAGCTGATCTACATCGGTGAGACCAAGCGTAGGTTGGGCGACCGTTTCGCCGAACACCTCCGCTCAGTCCGCAATAACCTACCTGATCTCCCGGTGGCTCAGCACTTCAACTCCCCCTCCCATTCCCAATCCGACCTCTCTGTCCTGGGTCTCCTCCATTGCCAGAGTGAGCACCAGCGGAAATTGGAGGAACAGCACCTCATATTCCGTCTGGGGTCCTTGCGTCCCCTTGGCATCAACATTGAATTCTCCCAATTTGGCTAGCCCGTGCTGTCCCCTCCCCCCCTCCCCTTCCTTCACCCTCTAGCTGTCTCCTCCCATCCGCCCGCCCTCGGGCTCCTCCTCCTCCTCCCTTTGTCCTTCTTTCTTTCCCCACCCCCTATCAGTCTGAAGAAGGGTTTCGGCCCGAAACGTCGCCTATTTCCTTCGCTCCATAGATGCTGCTGCACCCGCTGAGTTCCCCCAGCAATTTTGTGTACCTTCGATATTCCAGCATCTGCAGTTCCCTTTTGAACACTGAAAGTAAGCATGCAGGTACAGCAGGCAGTGAAGAAGGCTAATGGCATGTTGGCCTTCATTGTGAGAGGATTTGAGTATAGGAGCAAGGGGGTCCTGCTGCAGTTGTACAGAGCCCTGGTGGGACCACACCTGGAGTATTGTGTGCAGTTTTGGTCTCCTAATTTGAGGAAGGACATTCTTGCTATTGGGGGAGTGCAGCGTAGGTTCACCAGGTTAATTCTCGGGATGGCGGGACTGACATATGATGAAAGAATGGATGGACTGGGCTTGTATTCACTGGAATTTAGGATGAGAGGTGATCTTATAGAAATATATAAAACTCTTAAAGGATTGGACAGGCCAGATGCAGGAAAAATGTTCCCGATGTTGAGGGAGTCCAGAACCAGGAGTCACAGTTTAAGAATAAGGGATAGTCCATTTAGGACTGAGGTGAGGAAAAACATTTTCACCCAGAGAGTTGTGAATCTGTGGAAATCTCTGCCACAGAAGGCAGTGGAGGCTAATTCACTGGATGTTCTCAAGTGAGAGTTAGATTTAGCTCTTAGGGCTAAAGGAATCAAGGGATAAGGGGTATAAGCAGGAACGGGGTACTGATTGTGGATGATCAGCCATGATCACATTGAATGGCGGGTGGTGCTGGCTGGAAGGGCCGAATGGCCTACAGCACCTATTGTCTCTGTTTCTGCCCTTTGATACCATTTGCTCATCTTTATCAGCCTCACCTGTGGCATTTTATGAAAGACCTCCTGAAAATCCACTCACACTGGAGAAGGTGGGGAAGTAGGGGGGGTCAGGGTGGGGGTACTCACCTTAGACAAGGGGGCAGCGGTGGGGAAGGAGGGGTGGGGAGGGGAGAAGGGGGGGGGGGACACTCACCTTGGAGAAGGCGGTGGTGGGGAAGGAGGCAAAGTCGGACACAGCTCGAGCTCCTGGTCGCTGCACGGACACACGGCCCACCTCATCCTGGGGGAGCAGGGGGGCAGAGGTCAGGGTCGTGTCATACCCCCCTACCCCAGCTCCCCAGCTCCCCCTCCCCATCCCAGCTCCCCCCACCCCAGCTCCCCCCACCCCACCCCAGCTCCCCTCAGCACAGCTCCCCCCACCCCAGCTCCCCAGCTCCCCCCTCTCCCTCCACAGCTCCCCCCCACTACCCACCCCAGCTCCCCCCTCCCCAAACACACCCCAGCCCCCCAATCACTTGCCACCCCACTCTCCCCATGCCCACCCCCTTACCCCCTCGTCCCCCTCGTCCCCCCCGTACCTTGATGCGCTCCACGCTCAGCCCCAGCTGTTGTAGACGGGCCGTCTGCTCAAGCAACTGTGTGGCTGCATTACTCCTCCTCACCGACCCTGCAACACAGCAATGCATCACTGACCCGTCACCACACCCTCTGTACCTGTACCCACCCTGCTCCCTGTAGCCATACCCGTACCCACCCTGTGTACCTGTACCCACCCTGCCCCCTGTACCCACCCTGCCCCCTGTACCCACCCTGCCCCCTGTACCCACCCTGCCCCCTGTACTGTACCCACCCTGCCCCCTGTACTGTACCCACCCTGCCCCCTGTACCCACCCTGCCCCCTGTACCCACCCTGCCCCCTGTACCCACCCTGCCCCCTGTACCCACCCTGCCCCCTGTACTGTACCCACCCTGCCCCCTGTACCCACCCTGCCCCCTGTACTGTACCCACCCTGCCCCCTGTACTGTACCCACCCTGCCCCCTGTACCCACCCTGCCCCCTGTACCCACCCTGCCCCCTGTACCCACCCTGCCCCCTGTACCCACCCTGCCCCCTGTACCCACCCTGCCCCCTGTACCCACCCTGCCCCCTGTACCCACCCTGCCCCCTGTACCCACCCTGCCCCCTGTAGCCACCCTGCCCCCTGTACTGTACCCACCCTGCCCCCTGTACCCACCCTGCCCCCTGTAGCCATACCCATACTCACCCTGTGTACCCGTACCCACCCTGCCCCCTGTACCCACCCTGTACCGTACCCACCCTGCCCCCTGTACCCGTACCCACCCTGTGTACCTGTACCCGTACCCACCCTGCCTCCTGTACCCATACTCACCCTGTGTACCCGTACCCACCCTGCCCCCT
>NC_045956.1:190586355-190595800 GCF_010909765.2 Amblyraja radiata | reverse complement strand
CCCCACCGCCACAACCCCCCCCACACCCTGCACCCCCCTCACCGGGTGAGTGGGCGGACATCCGCGAGGCCCATCACTCCCACTTCCCTGACCTTTGCCCTGCCCCGTGACCTTTGCCCCGCCCTGTGACCTTTGCCCCACCCCGTGACCTTTGCCCTGTCCTGTGACCTTTGCCCCGGCCCTACAGGTCCACTTGGGGATAAAGGGCGTGGTGAGGGATCGCCATGGAGACGGTATCGGTGGCGCCGCCATCAGCGTGGACGGAATCGACCACGACGTGCGGGCAGGTGAGGGGTCGCCGCGGGTCAGGGGTCACCAGGGTGAGGGGTCAATGCGGGTCAGGGGTCGGGGCACTGCAGGGCTTGGGGAAGATGAGGGGTAGAGGTGTGAGGGGTCGGGGTAGATCACAGAGCTGTAGAATCAGGGCCTTTGGCCTAACGCTTCGACCAAAGTTGCCCTGTCCATTCCTGTCACTCCTGCCCACCTTAGCCCATATCCCTCCAAACCTGTCCTAGCCATGTACCTGGTCAAATGTGTCCCTGCCACAACCACCTCCTCCGGCAGCTCGTTCCATGCACCCACTATATCCACATGTAATACCACCGTTCCAGTCTGTCCACCCTGTAGCCAAAACCTAATCCAGGCATCATTCTGGTCAACGTTCTATAGAGCTGAATCATGACATCCTGACTCTTACACTCAATGTCCTTAGCTTTGAAGGCAAGCAGACCACAAAGTTCTTGACCCTACCACCTTATATACTTGTTTTGCCACCTTAATGAGCTGTGAACGTGGACTCCAATATCCCTCTGTATATCAATGCTGTTCAGGGTCTTGCCATTAACTGTATGCACACCCCTTACATTCAACCTCCCAAAGTGCAACACCTCACACTTCTGTTCTGCAGAAGGGTCTCGACCTGAAACACCACCTACAGAGTCATAGATTGATACAGTGTAGAAACAGGCCCTTCAGCCCAACTTGCCCACACCAGCCTAGTCATAGAGTGATACAGTGTGGAAACAGGCCCTTCGGCCCAACTTGCCCACACCGGCGAACAATGACCCACCTGCCTGCACTTGGCCCATATCCCTCCAAACCTGTCCTATCCATGTACCTGTCTAACTGTATCTTAAACGTTGGGATAGTCCCAGCCTCAACTACCTCCTCTGGCAGCCTGTTCCATACACCCACCACCCTTTTTGTGGAAAAGTTACCCCTCAGTTTCCTATTACATCTTTTCCCTTCACCTTGAACCTATGTCCTCTGGTCCTCGATTCCCCTACTCTGGGTAAAAGACTGTGCATCTACCCGATCTATTTCTCTCATGATTTTGTACACCTCTATAAGATCATCCCTCATCCTCCTGCGCTCCATGGAATAGAGACCCAGCCTACTCAACCTCTCCCTATAGCTCACACCCTCTAGTCCTGGCAACATCCTCGTAAATCTTCTCTCTTCCCTTTCAAGCTTGACTATATCTTTCCTATAACATGGTGCCCAGAACTGAACACAATATTCTAAATGCGGTCTCACCAACGTCTTATACAACTGCAACATGACCTCCCAACTTCTATACTCAATACTGATGAAGGTCAAAGTACCAAAAGCTTTTTTGACCAACTTATCTACCTGCGACTCGACCTTCAAGGAACCATGCTCCTAGATCTCTCTGCTCTACAACACTACCCAGAGGCCTATCATTCACTCCTCATTGTCCCAAGGAATTGTCCCCTCCGCTTTCAAAACTGCTGCCGTTACACCAATCTTAAAGAAACCTGGTCTTGATCCCTCCTCTCTCAATAACTACCGCCCAATCTCAAACCTCCCCTTTCTTTCAAAAACCCTGGAGCGTATCGTTGCGTCGCAACTTCATTCCCACCTCCTTGCGTATAACCTACTTGAACCCCTCCAATCTGGCTTTCGCCCCCTCCATAGCACAGAAACTGGTCTCCTCAAAGTCCTCAACGACCTCCTCACCTCTGCTGACACTTGTTCCCTCAACATCCTCATCCTCCTCGACCTGAGCGCAGCCTTCGATACAGTGAACCATAACATCCTGCTCACCAGACTCAAAGACCTCGGCATTGAAGGCTCTGCACTCAGCTGGCTCCGTTCCTACTATTCCAACAGATACTCCGCCACTTCAACCTGGACTTCCACTGTTACGCCGATGACTCCCAGAACTACCTCGGCACCAAATCCCCCCACAACCCCCCCCCCTCTCCCATATCAACTCCTGTTTGTCAGCTATAAAAACCTGGATGCAACATAACTTCCTAACTCAACAGCGATAAGACAGAATTCCTCCTCATAGGCTCCAAAACCACACTCAGCAAAGTCAATAACCTCACTCTCACCATCGACGGCACCACTGTCTCCCCATCTCCCCAGGCCCGCAACCTTGGCGTGATCTTTGATTCCACCCTCTCCCTTGAGCCTCACATCCGCCATGTCATTAAAACCTCCTTCTTTCATCTCCGCAACATTGTCAAACTCAGACCCTCTCTCACACCTCCTGCTGCTGAAAGACTCATCCATGCCTTCATCTCCTCCCGACTGGACTATTGCAACTCACTTCTCCTTGGCATCAGCTCCACCTACATCAACCGACTCCAACGGGTCCAGAACGCAGCCGCCCGACTCATCACCCACACCAAATCCTGGCATCACATCACTCCAGTCCTCAAACAACTTCACTGGCTTCCCATCTCCCACCGGATCACCTACAAAATCCTGATCCTCACCTACAAAGCCCTCCACCATCTGGCCCCCCCATATCTCACTGACCTCCTCTCCCCCTACCAACCCTCACGGTCCCTCAGATCCACATCAGCTGGTCTCCTCTCCATCCACAAGTCCAACCTCCGCAGTTTTGGGGACAGAGCCTTCTCCAGGGCAGCTCCCAGGCTCTGGAACTCCCTCCCCCAACTGATCCGCAATTCCGTGTCCCTCCCCATCTTCCTGTCCCGCCTCAAGACCCATCTCTTCACCTCTGCCTATCCTCAGCCCCACGTCCCCCTCCCTTTTCATCTGTGCATTAATTGCCTCATATTGTGTTTTGAATTGAATTCTGTCTTTGCATTGTGTACTAGTCATGTCTCTACTATTTATTTCATTCCCCTTACATGTTTTTTCTCTACCTGCTAAATTTTTGTAAGGTGTCCTTGAGACTCTTGAAAGGCGCCCATAAATAAAATTTATTATTATTATTATTGTGTAGATCCTGCCCTTGTTCGACATCCCAAAATGCAACACCTCACACATCTCTGTATTAAATTCCATCCACCATTCCTCCACCCACCTGGCCAATCGATCCAGATCCTGCTGCAATCGTTCACAACCATCTTCACTATCTGCAAAACCACTCACTTTTGTATCATCAGCAAACTTGCTAATCTTGCCCTGTATGTTCTCATCCAAATCATTGATGTAGATGTTAAACAGTAATGGGCCCAGCACCGAACCCTGAGGCACACCACTAGTCACAGGCCTCCAGTCCGAGAAGCAACCTTCCACCATCACCCTCTGCTTCCTTCCATGGAGCCAATTTGCTATCTATTCAGATATCTCTCCTTGGATCCCATGCGATCTAACCTTCCAGAGCAGCCTACCATGCGGCACCTTGTCGAACGCCTTTGTGAAATCACCTTACACTATGTTAAACCCCATCTATTATTCCGTTGTCCACTTTGCCACAATCCAGTTGTTGTTGTCATCTTTGTTCAGCACACCACCAGTGTTAGTGTCACCTATAAACCTATTGACCATGCCACCCACATTCTCATGTAAATATTAATATCCACGGCAAACAACAATGGAGCCAGCACATGATCACAATCAAGTTGCCCACAGTGTACAGCTACAGGAAACAGGGCATCACGTTTAGTGCAAGATAAAGTCCAGTAGAGTCTGATTAAAGATATCTATCTCCAATGAGGTGGATGGGAGGTCAGGGCCGCTCTCTAGTTGGTGAGAGGACGGTTCAGTTGCCTGATAACAGCCAGGAAGAAACTGCCCCTGAATCTGGAGGTGTGCGTTCGTTTTCACACTTCTGTACCTCTTGCCCGATGGGAGAGGGGAGAAGAGGGAGTGACCGGGGTGAGACTGGTCCGCGATGATGCTGCTGGCCTTACCGAGGCAGCATGAGGTGTAGATGGAGTCAATGGTGGGGAGGTTGGTTTGTGTGATGGTCTGGGCTGCTGGCCTTGCTGAGGCAGCGTGAGGTGGAGATGGAGCCAGTGGTGGGGAGTGTGGGCTGTGATGGATTGGGGTGGGAGGGGGTGGGTTGGTCAGGGTGGGGAATGGTACTAACGCTAACCCCTCCTTCTCCCCGCCCGCCCCTAGCTCCAGGCGGGGACTATTGGCGCCTGTTGAACCCCGGCAGCTACAGAGTGACGGCCAGGGCAGAGGGCTTTGCCCCCTCCACCCACACCTGCTCCGTGGGCTACGACCGCCAGCCCAACATCTGCGACTTCGTGCTGAGCCAGAGGGAGGCGCTAGATGGCCGGGACCCCAGGCGCAGGGGCAAGGGGGACGGGCGGCGGAGGGCTCGGGGTCAAAGAGGAACGGGGCCCAGGAGGAGGAGGAGAGGGGCCGGGCCCCAGGGGAAGGGGGTACGGTCTGTGGGGAGAAGGGCCGGGCCCCAGGGGAAGGGGGTACGGTCTGTGAGGAGAGGGGCCGGGCCCCAGGGTAACGGGGTAGGGTCTGTGGGCAGGAGGGCTCAGGGGCATTAAGAGCAGATGATGGGCAGCTGGACTGTCCCTATAACCACTGACCCTTCCCCTCTAATACCCGTCTGTAATACCCCCCCCTCCCCCAGTGTAATCACCCCTCTATAATACCCCAGCCCAACACCCAAGGGTCCTGTGGCCATCCTACCCTCTAACATGGGTCAGGAGAAATCATTCAGCCATTCGGCCCCCGAGCTGTGCTGTACTCAGCATTAGGCACCAGGACAGGCCCTTCAGCCCATCACGTCCGTGCTGACGAGGAAAGCAGGACGGTGCTGATCCGAGCCTCTCATTCTCTCTGAACCAGGAGAGTCGGCTGCTGCCACACACCCCCCTCCCCCAGGGGTGAACCTCTCACCCCCACCCAGGAAAAATCCCCCCCACTACAGCAAATCCCCAGGGGCAAATCTTCCCCCCCCCTCCCCGGGGCAAACCTCCCCCCCCCCCAAGGAAAATCTCCCCCTCCCCCAGGTCAAATCCCCAGGAGCAAACCTCCCCCTCCCCCCAGCCCAGGGGCAAACCTCTCCCCCCAGACCATCACCTCACCTCGATGAGGCCTTGTGCCGTGCTGTGGCCAAGCCTTGTCCCACAGACCCTGTAGCTCACACAATGCCATGGCAAAGGTTTATGAAGAGTCCTGCGGGGGGTAGTCTCCTCTCGCCCTGGCTCCACAAGCTGCTGTTACAGAGGCACTCCACACCCCCCCCCCCCCTACAGTAGTCATCCAGCACGGAAACAACTCACCCACACCAGCCCACATGCCCCGTCTATACTAGTCCCCCCTGCCTGTATTTTCCCCCCATACCCCTCTAAACCTCTATCCATGTAGCTGTTGTTCAGGTGTCTTTTAAATGTTGTTAGAATATCTGCCTCAACTACCTCCTCTGGCAGCTTGTTCCATACACCCACCACCATCTTTGTAAATTTACTTCACTTTGTAAAGAAACTTTGTAAAACAGGTTCTTATTAAACATTTCGCCTCTCACCTTAAACCCGTGTCCTCTGGTTTTTGATTCCCTCACTATGTTTGAAGAAGGCTCCCGATTAGAAACCGCCTCGTCATGTTCTCCACAGATGCTGCCTGACCCGCTGAGTTACTCCAGCGCTCTGTGAAACATCACCTATCCATGTTCTCCACAGATGCTGCCTGACCCTACTGAGTTACTCCAGCGCTCTGTGAAACATCACCTATCCATGTTCTCCACAGATGCTGCCTGACCCGCTGAGTTACTCCAGCACTCTGTGAAACGTCACCTATCCATGTTCTCCACAGATGCTGCCTGACCCGCTGAGTTACTCCAGCACTCTGTGAAACGTCACCTATCCATGTTCTCCACAGATGCTGCCTGACCCGCTGAGTTACTCCAGCACTCTGTGAAACGTCACCTATCCATGTTCTCCACAGATGCTGCCTGACCCGCTGAGTTACTCCAGCACTCTGTGAAACATTTTAATCTACAATTTGAGAGGGAGAAGGGAAAATCTGAAGTGTCAGTATTATAAAGGGGCCATGGAGGAGCTGGCCAAAGTTGACTGGAAAGATACCCTAGCAGGGATGACAGTGGAACAACCATGGCAGGTATTTCTGGGAATAATACAGAAGGTGCAGGATCAGTTCATTCCAAAGAGGAAGAAAGATTCCAAGGGCAGTAAGAGGCTGAGTTACTGCAGCACATGGTGTCATTGCAATAATATGGAGCAGCTTTGCAGACAGTGCACGACTGGTTGAGTTTATTTGTCACCTGCAACACTACAGTGAAGTACAGGGACAAATCTTACAGCAGCAGCAGCACAGATGACTGAAACAAGACACACAAACATCACTCGTGTAGATCGCATACAAGTGGGTGGTAGCGTGAGAGGTGGTCCTTGGTCGTCCGTTGCTGATGTAGTATCAAGGTTGTGGGGGTGGGTTCAAGAAGCTGATGGGTTGTAGGAATGCAGCTGTTCCTGAACCTGCTGGTGTGGGACTTGAGGCTCCTGTAGGAATGTCTGTGGAATTCTCTGCCTCAGAGGGCGGTGGAGGCCGGTTCTCTGGATACTTTCAAGAGAGAGCTAGATAAGGTTCTTAAAAATAGCACAGTCAGGGGATATGGGGAGAAGGCAGGAACGGGGTACTGATTGTGGATGATCAGCCATGATCACATTGAATGGCGGTGCTGGCTCGAAGGGCCAAATGGCCTACTCCTGCACCTATTGTCTATTGTCTGTACCACCTGCCCACCGGTGGCAGTGGAAAGAGGGCATGGCTGGGATGGTGGGCATCCATGTTGATAGATGCCGCCTACTTGGGGCAGTGCCTGGTGTCCATGCTCTCCACGTTGGGGACAGCTGTGCCCGTGATGGAGTGGGAAAGGGAAGAGGCTGGCAACTACAGTACCGGCAGTGACTTTAAAGTCTGTGCTCGGCACGTTACTAGAGAGTATTCGCACTTAGACGGACAATGCTCATTAGGGATAGTCAGCATGGTTTTGTATGTGAGAGGTCGCGTCTCATAAATCATAGACAATAGGTGCAGGAGTAGGCCATTTGGCCCTTTGAGCCAGCACCGCCATTCAATGTGATCATGGCTGATCATACCCAATCAGCACCCCGTTCCTGCCTTCTCCCCATATCTCTTGACTCCACGAGCCAGTAGAGCTCTATAATAATAATAATAATAAATATTATTTATGGGCGCCTTTCAAGAGTCTCAAGGACACCTAACTAACTCTCTCTTGAATGCATCCAGTGAACCGGCCTCCACTGCCTTCTGAGGCAGAGAATTCCACAGATTCACAACTCTGTGTGTGAAAAAGTTAGTCCTCATCTCAGTTCTAAATGGACTACCCCTTATTCTTAAATTGTGGTCCCTGGTTCTGGACTCCCCCAACATCGAGAACATGTTTCCTGCATCCAGCATGTCCAATCACTAATATTATACTGGATGTTTCTATAAGATCTCCTCTCATTCTTCTAAATTCCAGTGCATATGCCCAGGCGTTCGAATCTTCCATCATCTGACAGTCCTGCCACCGAGGGAATTAACCTCATCAACCTACGCTGCACTCCCTCAACAGCCAAAAATGTCCTTCCTCAAATTAAGAGACCAAAACTGCACACAAGGCCAACATACCATTAGCTTTCTTCACTACCTGCTGTACCTGCATGCTTACTTTCAGTGACTGATGTACAAGCACACCCAGGTCTCGTTGCACCTCCCCTTTTCCTAATCTGACACCATTCAGATAATAATCTGCCTTCCTGTTCTTGCCACCAAAGTGGATAACCTCACATTTATCCACATTATACTGCATCTGCCATGCATCTGCTCACTCACCCAACCTGCCCAGTTCACACTGCCACCCAGCTTTGTGTCATCTGCAAATTTGCTAATGTTACTTTTAATCCCTTCATTCTCAAAAAATTCCAGAAGATTATTCAAGCATGATTTCCCCTTCATAAATCCATGCTGACTCGGACCGATCCTGTTACTGCTATCCAAATGTGCCGCGATTTCATCTTTTATAATTGACTCCAGCATCTTCCCCACCACCGATGTCAGGATAACTGGTTTATAATTCAGTTTTCTCTCTCATTAGCTACCCTCCAATGCATAGGAACTGATCCTGAGTCTATAGAACATTGGAAAATTATCACCAATGCATCCACGGTTTCTAGAGCCACTTCCTTACCTTAAGTACCCTGGGATGCAGAACATCACGCCCTGGGGATTTATCAGCCTTCAGTCCCATCAGTCTATCCAACACCATTTCCTGCCTAATGTGACTTTCCTTCAGTTCCTCCGTCACCCCAGATCCTCTGGCCACTACTAGATCAGGAAGATTGTTTGTGTCCTCCTTAGTGAAGACAGATCCAAAGTACCTGTTCAACTCATCTGCCACTTCCTTGTTCCCCATAATAAATTCACCTTTTTTGGTCTTCAAGGGTCCAACTTTGGTCTTAACTAATTTTTTCCTCTTCACATACCTAAAGAAGCTTTTACTATCCTGCTTTATATTCTTGGCTAGCTTACCTTCGTACCTCATCTTTTCTCCCCGTATTGTCTTTTTGGTTATCTTCTGTTGCTCTTTAAACATTATCCAATCCTCTTGCTTCCCGCTCATCTTTGCTACGTTGTACTTATCTTTTATTTTTATACTGGTCTCTGACGTCCCTTGTCAGCCACGGCCACCTCTTACTCCCCTTGGAATCTTACTTACTCTTTGGAATGAACTGATCCTGCACCTTCTGTATTATTCCCAGAAATACCTGCCATTGTTGTTCCACTGTCATCCCTGCTAGTGTATCTTTCCAGTCAACTTTGGCCAGCTCCTCCCTCATGGCTCCATAGTCCCCTTTGTTCAACTCATTCAAATCGTATTGAGTTTTTGAAGATGTGACCAAAAAGGTCGATGAGGGCAGAGCTGTAGACTGCATCAATCTGCATTGAGTATTGAAGTTGGCAGGTCATGTTGCAGTTGTATAAGATTTAGGTGAGGCCGCATTTAGCGCATTAGTGTTCCGTTCTGGGCACCGTGTTATAGGAAAGATGTCAAGCTGGAATGGTTGTAGAGTGGTCTCTGTGACAGTGAGTTCAGGCCTACCGCTGTATGTGGCCACTGGGTCTCTGTGGCAGTGAGTTCAGGCCTACCGCTGTATGTGGCCACAGGGGCCCACGCAGTGAGTTCAGGCCTACTGCAGCATGTGGTCACAGGGGCCCACGCAGTGAG
>NC_045956.1:190521355-190581355 GCF_010909765.2 Amblyraja radiata | reverse complement strand
CTAGGGCCCTGTACAACTGCATTTTATAGAAACATATAAAATTCTTAAAGGACTGGAAAGGCTTGATACAGGAAAAATGTTCCTGATGTTGGGGTAGTCCAGAACCAGGGTCACGGTTTAAGAATAAGGGGTAGGCCATTTAGGACTGAGATGATGAAAAGCTTTTTTACCCAGAGAGTTGTGAATCTGTGGAATTCTCTGCCACAGAAGGCAGTGGAGGCCGATTCAGTGGATGTTTTCAAGAGAGAGTTAGATTTAGCTCTCAGGGTTAAAGGAATCAAGGGATATGGGGAAAATACAGGAACGGGGTACTGATTTTAGATGATCAGCCATGATCATATTAAATGGCGGTGCTGGCACGAAGGGCCTACTCCTGCACCTATTTTTCTATATTTCTAAAAGCTGGAGTAACTCAGCGGGCCAGGCAGCATCTCTAGAGAGAAGGAATGGGTGAAGTTTCGGGTCGAGACCCTTCTTCAGACTGGTTAGGGATAAGAGAAACAAGACATATGGACTATGATGTGGAGAGATAAGGAACGATGAGTGAAAGATATGCAAAAAAGCATTGCTGAGAAAGGAAACAGGCCATTGTCAGCTGTTTGTAGGGTGAAAATGAGAAGCTGGTGCGACTTGGGTGGGGGAGGGTTAAAGAGAGAGAGGGAAGACCGGGGCTACCTGAAGTTAAATAAATCAATATTCATACCACTGGTATGCTGCCCAAGGAAAATATGAGATGCTGTTCCTCCCATCAGCGTTTAGCCTCACTCTGACAATGGAGGAGACCGAGGACTGAAAGGTCTGTGTGGAAATGGGAAGGAGAATGTGAATAACACTTTAATTCTCCCTCCCATTCCATCACAGACCTCTCTGTTCTTTATCTCTCCACATCATCCTCTATATCTTACCTTTCCCTTATCCCTAACCAGTCTGAAGAAGGGTCTTGACGCGAAATGTCACCCATTCCTTCTCTCCAGAGATGCTGTTGTCCCACTGAGTTACTCCAGCTTTTTGTGTGTATTGACTGTTGATGTAGGATGTTATGTTGCAGTTTTACACGATGTTGGTGAGGAGGGTGAGGGGAGGCCGTACTAATGATAAGGCTGAATGATGTTAAATGGATTCCTGGGCCAGCTCACAACTTATATTTAGTCTCAAATCAGGCTGTTCTCCAGTAGATTAATACAGAAAGGCAAGTCTAGGCTTGCCTCAGGTTGCTGTGTATTGAGATAATGAATGACTATAACATGTGTCTACCATTTGATGAGAGAAGAAGTTAGATTGATCTCACTAAGGGGTATTGACAAATGGCCGATGTCTTTAATATGTAAAATACCTTGCACCAAATGTCCGATCCTTTGAGGTAGGCAGTGACTGATGACTTTGATATGCAAGTATCTTGTACCAAATGCCCAATGCCTTTGATATGTAAAGTCCTTGTACCATATGACAAGATGCCTTTGATGCAGCTGATGTGACAAGACAACTCAGGCGCATCCTGTAGTAATCTTTATTCTCTGTACCCCTGACAATGTTTGTGGAATGTGCTACGGTGACAAAAAACACTATATAATGCGATGTAATTCTGTTGTTTGGGGAAGTGGATGAGGACAGTGAAGTGTCTGTGTTGCTCACTTGATTAGAGTTCTCCCTCCCTTCCATCAGCCGATAATAAGTAAAGTTTTGAACTGGTCTACCAAACGTTTGTGAGTTGTCTGTGTATTAACAAGCGAACCTGTTTCATTGTTATAAAAGTAACTTTTTCACTCACACTACGCTCTTGTTCAGGGTTAACAGTAACCGGCAAGCAGTAACCAGCGACCAGCGAGCGATGACCAGCAGCAGGTGACTGACAACCAGCGAGTGGTAACCAGCATCCAGCGAGTGGTAACTAGCAACTGAGAACCAGCGAATGTAACCAGTGACCGGTGACTGATAACCAGCAAATTGTAACCAGCAACCAGTGATCAGTTACCAGCGACCAGTGATCAGTAACCAGCAACGAGTGATCAGTAACCAGTGACCAGTGATCAGTAACCAGTGACCAGTGATCAGTAACCAGCGACCACTGATCAGTAACCAGCAACCAGTGATCAGTAACCAGTGATCAGTAACCAGCAAACAGTGATCAGTAACCAGCGACCAGTGATCAGTAACCAGTGATCAGTAACCAGCAACCAGTGATCAGTAACCAGCGACCATTGATCAGTAACCAGTGACCAGTGATCAGTAACCAGTGACCAGTGATCAGTAACCAGCGACCACTGATCAGTAACCAGCAACCAGTGATCAGTAACCAGTGATCAGTAACCAGCGACCAGTGATCAGTTACCAGCGACCACTGATCAGTAACCAGCAACGAGTGATCAGTAACCAGTGACCAGTGATCAGTAACCAGTGACCAGTAACCAGCGACCAGTAACCAGCGACCAGTGATCAATAACCAGCAAACAGTGATCAGTAACCAGCGACCAGTGATCAGTAACCAGCAACGAGTGATCAGTAACCAGTGACCAGTGATCAGTAACCAGCGACCAGTGATCAGTAACCAGCGACCAGTGATCAGTAACCAGCAACCAGTGATCAGTAACCAGTGATCAGTAACCAGCGACCAGTGATCAGTAACCAGCAAACAGTGATCAGTAACCAGCGACCATTGATCAGTAACCAGTGACCAGTGATCAGTAACCAGCGACCAGTAACCAGTGATCAGTAACCAGCGACCAGTGATCAGTAACCAGTAACTAGCGACCATTGATCAGTAACCAGCGACCATTGATCAGTAACCAGTGACCAGTGATCAGTAACCAGCGACCAGTGATCAGTAACCAGCGACCATTGATCAGTAACCAGCGACCAGTGATCAGTAACCAACGACCAGTGATCAGTAACCAGCGACCAGTGATCAGTAACCAGTGAGTGATGACTAGCAACGATTGACTGATAACCAGCAAGGGGTGAATGATAAGCAGTGGGCAGTGACCAGCATCGGCTACCCAGTGTCCAGTGACTGGGACCAGTGTCCAGTGACCGGGACCGGGACCAGTGTCCAGTGACCGGGACCAGTGACCGGGACCAGTGTCCAGTGACTGGGACCAGTGACCGGGACCAGTGTCCAGTGACCGGGACCAGTGACCAGGACCAGTGACCGGGACCAGTGTCCAGTGACCGGGACCAGTGTCCAGTGACCGGGACCAGTGTCCAGTGACCGGGACCAGTGACCAGGACCAGTGACCGGGACCAGTGTCCAGTGACCGGGACCAGTGTCCAGTGACCGGGACCAGTGTCCAGTGACCGGGACCAGTGTCCAGTGACCGGGACCAGTGACCGGGACCAGTGTCAGGATGCAGCCGTTCAGCATCCGTTGCTATGGTGACTGTGACGGTCAGCGTGTGAGAGAGCTGTACACGGCGGGGGTGTGGGAACACTTCCCTCGGGCACGCCGACACTTGCTGGGACAGTGGTGGGTGTGGGTGGCTGTGGGGCTGGTGCTGGGGCTGCTCCTGGCTCTGCCCCTGCCGCCCGTACTGGCCCTGGGTCTGGGCGCGGTGCTCCTGGCCACCGTACACCAGCTCCTGCGGCATGTCTGGTCCTCCCTCATCAACCAGAACCTGCGGGCGGACCTGTTGGACCCGGCCAGCCACTACCTGGGCCGAGAGGGCGGCTGCTTCTGGGTTGCCGAGTGCCAGGGGCAGGTGGTGGGCACGGTGGGTGTTGTGCCCTCCAACGCCTCGCCCGCTGAGCTGGAGCTGAAGCGCCTGAACGTGGCCATCACCCACCGCAGGAGGGGCATCGCCAAGGCCCTGTGCCGTACCGTGCTGGCCTTTGCCCACACCAGTGGCTTCACCGCAGTGGTCCTCAGCACCTCACTCATCCAGACTGAAGCACAACACCTCTACCTCAAGATGGGCTTCCAGCCGACCAGCACCGTGCTGCCACCCAACCTCCTCGCCAAGCTCACCAACTACACCATCCACCGCTACCGGCTCACGCTGGCAGGGCAGGGACAGGGACAGGGACAGGGACAGGGACAGGTGGAGGGGCAGGGACAGGTGGAGGGGCAGGGGCAGGGGCAGGGGCAGGGACAGCACCGTGCTGCCCCATAACCTCCTGGCCAAGCTCAGCAACTCACCCCTCTCATAGAAACATAGAAACATAGAAATTAGGTGCAGGAGTAGGCCATTCGGCCCTTCGAGCCTGCACCGCCATTCAATATGATCATGGCTGATCATCCAACTCAGTATCCCGTACCTGCCTTCTCTCCATACCCTCTGATCCCCTTAGCCACAAGGGCCACATCTAACTCCCTCTTAAATATAGCCAATGAACTGGCCTCGACTACCCTCTGTGGCAGGGAGTTCCAGAGATTCACCACTCTCTGTGTGAAAAAAGTTCTTCTCATCTCGGTTTTAAAGGATTTCCCCCTTATCCTTAAGCTGTGACCCCTTGTCCTGGACTTCCCCAACATCGGGAGCAATCTTCCTGCATCTAGCCTGTCCAACCCCTTAAGAATTTTGTAAGTTTCTATAAGATCCCCTCTCAATCTCCTAAATTCTAGAGAGTATAAACCAAGTCTATCCAGTCTTTCTTCATAAGACAGTCCTGACATCCCAGGAATCAGTCTGGTGAACCTTCTCTGCACTCCCTCTATGGCAATAATGTCCTCCCTCAGATTTGGAGACCAAAACTGTACGCAATACTCCAGGTGTGGTCTCACCAAGACCCTGTACAACTGCAGTAGAACCTCCCTGCTCCTATACTCAAACCCTTTTGCTATGAAAGCTAACATACCATTCGCTTTCTTCACTGCCTGCTGCACCTGCATGCCCACTTTCAATGACTGGTGTACCATGACACCCAGGTCTCGCTGCATCTCCCCTTTTCCTAGTCGGCCACCATTTAGATAATAGTCTGCTTTCCTGTTTTTGCCACCAAAATGGATAACCTCACATTTATCCACATTATACTGCATCTGCCAAACATTTGCCCACTCACCCAGCCTATCCAAGTCACCTTGCAGTCTCCTAGCATCCTCCTCACAGCTGACACTGCCCCCCAGCTTAGTGTCATCCGCAAACTTGGAGATATTGCCTTCAATTCCCTCATCCAGATCATTAATATATATTGTAAATAGCTGGGGTCCCAGCACTGAGCCTTGCGGTACCCCACTAGTCACTGCCTGCCATTGTGAAAAGGACCCGTTTACTCCTACTCTTTGCTTCCTGTTTGCCAGCCAGGCTGGCAAACAGCCTCTCCCCGAGACCCCACTCCCCCCCTCGATACCCCACACCCCCTCTCCCCGTGACACTACACCCCCTCTTCCCATGACTCCTCACCCCGTGACCCCACAAATTAGAAGGATGAGGGGGTACTTATAGAAACATATCAAATTATAAAAGGACTGGACAAGCGAGACTGGACAAGCGAAAAATGTTCCCAATGTTGGGCGAGTCCAGAACCAGGGGCCACAGTCTTAGAATAAAGGGGAGGTCATTTAAGACTGAGGTGAGAAAAAAAAATTTCACCCAGAGAGTTGTGAATTTGTAGAATTCCCTGCCACAGAGGGCAGTGGAGGCCAAGTCACTGGAAGGATTTAAGAGAGAGTTAGATAGAGCTCTAGGGGCTAGTGGAGTCAAGGCATATGGGGAGAAGGCAGGCACGGGTTATTGATTGGGGACGATCAGCCATGATCACAATGAATGGCTGTGCTGACTCGAAGGGCCGAATGGCCTCCTCCTGCACCTAGTTTATGTTTCTGTTTCTACCCCCTCTCCCCGTGACCCCACAGCCTCTCTCCCCATGACCCCTCACCCCGTTCTCCCAATGACCCCTCTCCCCGTGACCCCTCACCCCCTCTCCCCGTGACCCCTCTAGCCATGACCCCTCACGCACTCTAGCCATCACCCCTCACCCTCTCCATGACACCACACCTCAGCCCCTCTCCCCGTGAGTCGAAGCCTCAGCCCGTGGTACTGCGTACGACAGGCCCTTCAATCCATCCTGACCTCTGTTTAGATTTACAGGCTGTGCTCAGCTCACCAACACACAACATACCAACACTCTGGTCTACCAAATGTTGAGTAACTACATTTAAAAGACACTTGGCCAGGTACATGGGTGGGAAAGGTTTAGAGAGATATGGGCCACACCAGGGCCAGTGGGACTATCTTTGATGGGGCATGTGGGTCGGTATGGACTGGTTGGGCAGAAGGGCCTGTTTCTGTGCTGTGTAACTCTTTGACTGCAGAATTTTAAATACAATGGTGTTAAAACATTGGAATCTATGTTTGAAACATTGGAATTAAATGCTTGAAATCTATTAGTCTCACAGTACATTCCCACCAGCACGTCATCCACGTACCTCCCCACAACCTGTTCTGTCACATACTATACGAAAATCAATTTGCCAACAGTCATAAAAGCACAAAATACATGAAACATGAGGTTAAAGTGACAAATGGAAAGACTTGGGGGGTGTGCAAAGATTGGGGGAGGGGGAGGGGACGTCGAGGGGAGTCAGTCTCAGTCTACCCCACGACAGAAGGGGGTGGAATTGTACAGTTTGATAGCCACAGGGAAGAAGGATCTCCTGTGGCATTCTGTGCTGCATCTTGGTGGAACCAGTCTGTTGCTGAAGGTGCTCCTCAGCTTGACCAGTGTGCCATGGAGAGGGTGAGCTGTAATGTTCAGGATGCAGTTGAGGAGCATCCTCCCCTCCAAGACCATGGTTGGTAAGGTCATACCATTTGTCCTTGCCTGAGGAAGTAGTTGAGGTAGGTACTATCTCAACATTTAAAAGACATTTGGACAGGGACATGGATCGCTCAGGTTTTGAGGGATATGGGTCAAATGTGGGCAGGTGGGACTAGTGTAGATGGGGCATGTTGGTCGGTGTGGGCAAGTTGGGCTGAAGGGCCTGTTTCCACACTGTATCACTCTATGACTCTATGCAAGTTTCCGTACTGTATGACTCTAAAGATTGAAGAGTTCCAAGCTGAAACGTCACCTATCCATGTTCTCCACAGATGCTGCCTGACCCGCTGAGTTACTCCAGCACTCTGTGTATATATTTGTCATCCAGCAGTATGTTCATATGAAGAAAGACTGGATAGACTCGGTTTCAACTAGCTAGAATTTAGAAGATTAAGGGGGGATCTTATAGAAACTTACAAAATTCTTAAGGGGTTGGACAGGCTAGATGCAGGAAGATTGTTCCCGATGTTGGGGAAGTCCAGAACAAGGGGTCACAGTTTAAGGATAAGGGGGAAATATTTTAGGACCGAGATGAGAAAAACATTTTTCACACAGAGAGTGGTGAATCTGTGGAATTCTCTGCCACAGAGGGTAGTTGAGGCCGGTTCATTGGCTATATTTAAGAGGGAGTTAGGTGTGGCCCTTGTGGCTAAAGGGATCAGAGGGTATGGAGAGAAGGCAGGTACAGGATACTGAGTTGGATGATCAGCCATGATCATATTGAATGGCGGTGCAGGCTCGAAGGGCCGAATGGCCTACTCCTGCACCTAGTTTCTATGTTTCTATGAAGCTTGTCCAGCAGGGAGTGAGTGGTGTGGTCACTGACCTACAGTGAGGGTGGGTGCAGCAGAGTGTGGTCACTGACCTACAGTGAGGGTGGGTGCAGCAGAGTGTGGACACTGACCTACAGTGAGGGTGGGTGCAGCAGAGTGTGGTCACTGACCTACAGTGAGGGTGGGTGCAGCAGAGTGTGGACACTGACCTACAGTGAGGGTGGGTGCAGCAGAGTGTGGACACTGACCTACAGTGAGGGTGGGTGCAGCAGAGTGTGGACACCCTTGTCCTTGTCCTTGTCCCTGGGCCCAGCCCCTGTGGACACTCAGGGAGAGGGCGAGGGGGGCGGAACCGCCGCCGGTCGCTAGGTGACCAACGGATCAGCGTCACTGCCGGGCGTAGAGGGGGCGGGTCTGGGTGAGGGGGCGGGGCGTGGTGACGTTGTGGGGCGGGGCTGGGTGAGGGGGCGGGGACGTGGTGACGTAGAGGGGCGGGTCTGGGTGAGGGGGCGGGGACGTGGTGACGTAGAGGGGCGGGTATGATGAGGGGGCGGGGACGTGGTGACGTGCGGGGGCGGGTCTGGGTGAGGGGGCGGGGACGTGGTGACGTTGTGGGGGCGGGTCTGGGTGAGGGGGCCGGGACGTGGTGACGTAGCGGGGCGGGTCTGGGTGAGGGGGGCGGGCGTGGTGACGTAGAGGGGCGGGTCTGGGTGAGGGGGCGGGGCGTGGTGACGCTGTGGGGGCGGGTCTGGGTGAGGGGGCGGGGCGTGGTGACGCTGTGGGGGCGGGTCTGGGTGAGGGGGCGGGGACGTGGTGACGTGTGGGGGCGGTGAGCTGGTGACGTCACGGGGCGGGGACGTGGAGCGGCCGCGCGGTGCCGGAAGTGAGGTACAAAGTGAACCGGAAGTGCCGGAGGCGTCCAAGTTTCCCCGAGTGAAGTTGATCCGCAGCAAAGATCCTATAGCGGCGGCGACGACAGGTCAGTCCGTCCGTCCCGGCCCCGACACACACACACACACACAGCACCGCCCGGGGCCCCGACACACACACACACACACACACACACAGCACCGCCCGGGGCCCCGACACACACACACACACACACACACACAGCACCGCCCGGGGCCCCGACACACACACACACACACACACACACACAGCACCGCCCGGGGCCCCGACACACACACACACACAGCACCGGGCCCTCACCCCCGGCAGCGGGCCGGATGAAGGGGCCTCTCAGCGATTCCCGCCTCAACGCTTCCCCCCCCCCCTCACACAACAACAGGCCCTTCGGCCCACAACATGATGCCGTCAAACTATTGCCTCCTCCTCCTCCTCCATCACCACCGCCCCTGGCAATGTGTTCCTGCCACCCACCACCCTCTGTGTAAACAACTCTCCCTCCCCCTACACCCTGGAAAAAGCGCCTGACTCTTAACCTTATCTATGCCTCGCATAATATTATATACATGTGTCAGGTCGGCCCTCAGTAGTTCCATCCCAGCTGTTAGCAGGCAACTGAATCATCCGACCACAACTGGAGAGCAGTGCAGGACTGGGACATATGATGAACGGATGGGTCGACTGGGCTTGTATTCACTGGAATCTACAAGGATGAGAGGAGATCTTATAGAAACATAACATTCTTAAGGGATTGGACAGGCTAGATGCAGGAAACATGTTCCCAATGTTGGAGGAGTCCAGAACCAGGGATCACTGTTTAGGAATAAGGGGTCGGCCATTTCGGACTGAGATGAGGAAAAACCTTTTCACCCAGAGAGTTGTGAATCTGTGGGATTCTCTGCCACAGAAGGCAGTCGAGGCCAATTCACTGGATGTTTTCAAGAGAGAGTTAGATTTAGCTCTTAGGGTTAAATAAATCAAGGGATATGGGGAGAAGGCAGGAATGAGGTACTGATTGTGGATGGTACACAAAATTGCTGGAGGAACTCAGCGGGTGCAGCAGCATCTATGGAGCGAAGGAAATAGGCGACGTTTCGGGCCGAAACCCTTCTTCAGACTGCGAAGGAAATAGTCTGAAGAAGGGTTTCGGCCCGAAACGTCGCCTATTTCCTTCGCTCCATAGATGCTGCTGCACCCGCTGAGTTCCTCCAGCAATTTTGTGTACCTTCGATATTCCAGCATCTGCAGTTCCCTTTTGAACACTGATTGTGGATGATCAGCCATGATCATATTGAATGACGGTGCTGGCTCAAAGGACTGAACGGCCTACTCCTGCACCTATGGTCTATGTTTCTAGTATCTACCTACAACAGGGACCCTCAGACTATCTTTGATCATACTTTACTGGCTTCAGCTTGCACTAAACATTATTGATATTCCCTTGACCATGTATCTGTACACAGTGGACGGCTCGATTGTAATCATGTATTGTCTTTCCAATGACGGGTTAGTGCGCAACAAAAGCATTTCACCGTGCCTTGGTACACGTGACAATAAACTGAACTGAAACGCAAACCTCCACCGTTCCATAGAAAACAATCCAAGTGTGTCCAACCTCTCCCAGTAGCTGAAACCCTCTGATCCAGGTAGCATTCTGGTAAACCTCCTCTACCCCTTCTCCATAGCCTCCACGTATTGTTACTGAGCTATACCCCATGGTTTACATGCTGTCTGAGAATGGCAACTCTCTGCTCTTCCCAGAGAATGAGCTACTGTTATCCAATACAATTGCTCTACTCTTTTAACTCTTTTCTTTATCTATTAGACTTGAGTTTGGCTCAATTGTATTTAACATTTGTGTATCTGAACATTGGATAGCAGGCAAAACAAAACTTTTTACTGCACCTTAATACATGTGACAATAATAAACCTAAACCCTCCTCACAGTCTGTGACCCCAACAATCTTGATGTCATCTGCAAACTTACTAACCAAACCATTACATTTATATTCAAGTTATTTATATATATATCACAAACAGCAGAGGTCCCAGCACAGATCCCTGCGGAACTCCACTGGTAACCGACCTCCAGCCTGAATATTGGCCTCCACCACAACCCTTACTAAAGATGTTAGTAAGGTAAATGCAGACAACATCCACTGCCCAACTGTCATCAATCACCTTCATCGCCTCCTGAAAAAACTCGATCCAAAGACTTGATCTTGCTTTCTAAATTACAAGCCATCCTGTCTATCCCTAATTAATCCATTCCCGTACAAACGGAGTGCATCCTATCCGGAGAATCCTCTCCAATATCTCCCTTCCTAATGTGGTGCTCACCAATGTATAATCCACTGGATTCTCTCTTCTTCCCTTCTTAAACAAAGGAACAACATTGGCTGCTCTCCAGTCTTCTGGGACATCGCCTGTGGCTAGAGAAGACATAAAGATCTTTGTCAAGCCTCTCACAATCTCTTTTCTTGTTTCTCTCAGTAACCTGGGATTGATCCCATCAGGTCCTGGCGATTTATCAGGTTAGGCAGAGGTTCACTTGCACTTCCTCCAACCTCATCTACTGTACCATCGTTCAAGATGTGGACTTATACATCGGCGAGACCAAACGTAGACCAGGCGATCGTTTCGCTGAACACCACCGCTCAGTCCGCCTGGACCTACCTGATCTCCCGGTTGCCCAACACTTTCATTCCCCTTCTTCCCACACTGATCTTTCCGTCCTAAGCCTCCTCCACTGTCAGAGTGAGGCTAATAACAAATTGAAGGAACAGCATCTCATATTTTGCTTGGGCAGCTTACAGCTTACAGCCCAGTGGTATGAACATTGATTTCTCTAACTTCATATAACCCTTGCACTCCCTCTCTCTACATCCCATCCCACCCAAGTCGCACCAGGTTCCCATTCTCACCAAGCAAACAATGACCTGTTTGCTTTATCATTGTTACTTTTTTTGCATATCTTTCATTCATTTGTACTATATCTCTCTACATCATTGTCTATATCTCTCGTTTCCCGCTCCCCTGACTAGCCTGAAGAATGGTATCAACCTGAAATGTCACTCACTCCTTCTCTCCAGAGATGCTGCCTGTCCCGCTGAGTTACTCCAGCATTTTGTGTCTATCTTCGGTTTGAATCAGCATCTGCATTTCAATAGACAATAGACAATAGGTGCAGGAGTAGACCATTCAGCCCTTCGAGCTAGCACCGCCATTCAATGTGATCATGGCTGATCATCCACAATCAATACCCCTTCTCCCCACATCCCCTATCTTTAAGTGCCCTATCTCGCTCTCTCTTGAAAGTATCCAGAGAACTTTCCGCCGCCCTCTGAGGCAGAGAATTCCACAGACTCACCATTCTTTCCTTCCTACATATGAAGTTGTGATCACTATCCCAAGATGCTCTTCCACTGATCACACTTCAGTTCCCAACACAAGGTCACAAATTCATCTCACAAACTATGCCCTGTCTAAGCCTCTGGCACTGAGCAAGTCGTAGTCAATATTGGGGAAGTTAAAGTCACCACTAAGACAACCCTGTTGCTTTGGCATCTTTCAGTCATCTGTCTACATATCTGCTCCTCTATCTGCCGCTTGCTACTGGGCGGCCTATAGTACAATCGCGTTAGAGTGCTCTCACCTTTCTTGTTTCTAAGCTGCAGCCACTCCGCCTCAGTGGATGAACCATCCAGTATGTCCTCTCTGAGTGCCACCGTGATAGTCTCCATGATCAGTAATGTAACTCCACCACCTCTTTACCTCGCTCTCCATCACGTGTGAAACATGGAAACTCCACAACATTGAACTGCCAATCTTGTCCATCTCACAACCATGTTTCCCAATGGCCACAACATCATAGTCCCAAACACTGATCCAGGCTCCAAGCTCAACTGCTCAACACAATACTCCTTGCATCAGCGAGGCCCAGCAGCATCAGCACCTTTCTTCCCCCCCTCCCTGCCTGTTTCCCCGTTGAATCTCACTGATCCTAAACTCCACCTTCCCAACACTCCTTCCAATTTCTGACCTACTGCCCTTCCCAGCTCCAAACGCAGTCTCACAATAAAGCTGCATCCTGACTTCTCGATTCCCACTTACTGCCCTGACCAACACCAAGTATATCATACGCTTTCTTTACCATTCTATCTACTTGTGCTGCCACTGGCAGGGAGTTCAGGAGCTTGGACCCCAAGTACCCTCTGGGCATCAATGCTGTCAAACAATCTAGCGGAGGATCTCAGTGAGTTGAGCAGCACCTGGGCGTGGAGAGGCCCTTCGTGCGTGCGTGTGTGTGGACGGCAGCACCATGCTTCCCTCATGCCCGACCTGCTGAACTCCAGCTGGTTGCCTGTTCAGCATCTGAACACCCCAGGGTTCTGCCGTTTACTGTAGACTCTCTTCTTGCGTTAGACTTGACAGTGCATCAGCTGCCACTGGTCCAGATGAAACCCAGCTGCCTTTCTTTGTCCACATGCTCCATATGCTGCTGGATCCTTTGATGAACCCTCACTATCCACAACTTCACCAAATGTCTGTCTACATTTGCCTCCACCACACTAACTTGTATTGCAGAGAATCATTTGGAGTATTGCGGTCAATTTTAGTCACCCTGTCATGGAAAGGATGGCACTAATCTGGAAAGATTCACGAGGATGTTGCCAGGACCCGAGGGTGTCAGCTACAGAGAGAGCTTGGGCAGGCTGGGTCTCTATTCCTTGGAGCGCAGGAGGCTGAGGGGACAAAATCATGAGAGTGTACAAAGGAGAGAAGTAATTGATAGATCATTTATCCAGGGGAATCAAGAACCAGAGGTTTAAGGTGAGAGAGGAAAGGTTTAATAAGAACCTGAGGGGTAACTTTTTCACTCAGAGGGTGGTGGGTGTATGGAACGGGCAGCCAGAGGAGGTAGTTAAGGCAGGGACTGTAACAACATTTAAAAGACACTTGGGACAGGTTTAGAGGGACACGGGGGAAGCACGGGGAATAGGACCAGCTTAGATGGGGCATGTTGGTCAGCATGGACAAGTGCACCAAAGGTCCTGTTTCTGAGCTCTACACACTTTGACTCCATGAAACAACGGGTCACAATGATAATCCCCGCTCGTCACAGACCTCCAACCAGAGCAACCCCTCCCCAAGAGACCCCCTTCCCCACAGACCCCACCCCCACACAGACCCCACCCCCACACAGACCCCTCCCCCAAACAGACCCCTCCCCCCACACAGACCCCTCCCCACACAGACCCCACCCCCACACAGACCCCTCCCCCCAAACAGACCCCTCCCCCCACACAGACCCCACCCCCCACACCCCCACACAGACCCCTCCCCCACACAGACCCCCCCCCCCACACATACCCCACCCCCACACAGACCCCTCCCACACACAGACCCCACCCCACACAGACCCCATCCCCACACAGACCCACCCCCACACAGACCCCTCCCCCACCAGGACCCCACCCCCACACAGACCCCACCCCACGAGCCCACCCCCACACAGACCCCACCCCCACACATACCCTTCCCCCACAGAGTCCCACCCCCACACATGACCCCACCCCCACGAGCCCACCCCCACACAGACCCCTCCCCCACACAGACCCCACCCCCACACAGACCCCTCCCCCACACAGACCCCTCCCCCACACAGACCCCTCCCCCACACAGACCCCACCCCCACACAGACCCCACCCCCACAGAGCCCACCCCCACACAGACCCCTCCCCCACACAGACCCCACCCCCACACATAGCCCACCCCCACACAGACCCCACCCCCACACAGACCCCCCCCCCACACAGACCCCACCCCCACACAGACCCCACCCCCACACAGACCCCACCCCCACACAGACCCCACCCCCACACAGACCCCACCCCCACACAGACACCTCCCCACACAGACCCCACCCCCACAGAGCCCACCCCCACACAGACCCCTCCCCCACACAGACCCCACCCCCACACAGACCCCACCCCCACACAGACCCCATCCCCACACAGACCCCTCCCCCACACAGACCCCTCCCCCACACAGCCCCCTCCCCCACACAGACCCCACCCCACAGAGCCCACCCCCACACAGACCCCTCCCCCACACAGACCCCACCCCACACAGACCCCTCCCCCACACAGACCCCACCCCCACACAGACCCCTCCCCCACACAGACCCCTCCCCCACACAGACCCCACCCCACACAGACCCCACCCCCACACAGACCCCTCCCCCACACAGACCCCTCCCCCACACAGACCCCACCCCCACACAGACCCCTCCCCCACACAGACCCCATCCCCACACAGACCCCACCCCCACATAGCCCACCCCACAGACCCCTCCCCCACACATACCCCACCCCCACACAGAACCCCTCCCCCACACAGCCCCCATCCCCCACACAGAACCCCACCCCCACACAGACCCCTCCCCCACACAGACCCCACCCCCACACAGACCCCACCCCCACAGAGCCCACCCCCACACAGACCCCTCCCCCACACAGACCCCACCCCCACACAGACCCCTCCCCCACACAGACCCCACCCCCACACAGACCCCACCCCCACAGAGCCCACAACCACACAGACCCCTCCCCCACACAGCCCCCTCCCCCACACAGACCCCACCCCACAGAGCCCACCCCCACACAGACCCCTCCCCCACACAGACCCCACCCCCACACAGACCCCCCCCCCACACAGACCCCTCCCCCACACAGCCCACCCCCACACAGACCCCTCCCCCACACAGACCCCACCCCCACACAGACCCCTCCCCCACACAGACCCCACCCCCACACAGACCCCACCCCCACACAGACCCCTCCCCCACACAGACCCCTCCCCCACACAGCCCACCCCCACACAGACCCCTCCCCCACACAGACCCCACCCCCACACACACCCCTCCCCCACACAGACCCCTCCCCCACACAGACCCCACCCCCACACAGACCCCTCCCCCACACAGCCCCCTCCCCCACACAGACCCCTCCCCCACACAGCCCCCTCCCCCACACAGACCCCACCCCCACACCTCCCCCACCCCCCACGCAGACACCTCCCCCACACCTCCCCCACCCCCACGCAGACACCTCCCCCACGCAGACACCTCCCCCACGCAGACCCCACCCCACACCCAATCAGACACCTCCCCCACGCAGACACCTCCCCCACGCAGACCCCACCCCACACAGACCCCTCCCCCACACAGACCCCACCCCACACAGACCCCTCCCCAAGAGACCCACCTTCCCCACAGACCCCACCCCCACACAGATCCCTCCCCAAGAGACCCACCTTCCTCACAGACCCCACCCCCACACAGACCCCTCCCCCACTGACCTCTCCACCCACTGACCTCTCCGCCCACTGACCTCTCCGCCCACTGACCCCTCCGGCCACTGACCCCTCCCCCACACACCCCTCCCCTCCGCCGCAGATCCATCCTCCACAGACCTCCAACCAGAGCAACACCATCCACGAGTGTGTAAAATAGAACTAGTCAACTTGTGATCACTGCTTGGTCATAAGTGATAGGAGTAGAATTAGGCCATTCAGTATCTCTCCTAGCCCCATTCTCCTGCCTTCTCCCCATAACCTCTGACACCCGTACTAATCAACAATCTATCCATCTCCACCTTAAAAAATCCACTTAAACTTGACCTCCACAGCCGTCTGTGGCAAGAAATTCCACAGAATCACCACCCTCTGACTAAAGAAATTTCCCCTCATCTCTTTCCTAAAAGAATGTCCTTTAAATCTGAGGCTATCACCTCTAGTCCTAGACTCTCCCACTAGTGGAAACATCCTCTCCACATCCGCTCTATCCAAGCCTTTCACTATTCTGTATGTTTCAATGAGGTCCCCCCTCATTCTTCTACACTCCAGCGAGTACAGGCCCAGTGCCGACAAACACTCATCATAGGTTAACCCACTCATTCCTGGGATCAATCTTGTAAACCTCCCCTGGACCCTCTCCAGAGCCAGCACATCCTTCCTCAGATATGGGGCCCAAAATTGCTCACAATATTCCAAATGCAGCCTGACCAGCGCCTTATAGAGCCTCAACATTACATATCTGTTTTTGTATACAAGCCGTCTTTAAATAAATGCTAGCATTGAGTTTGCTTTCTTTACTAATGATTCGACTTACAGATTAACTTTTTGGGAATCCTGCACCAGCTCCCAAGTCCCTTTGTGCCTTCTGTATTCTCTCCCCATTTAGAAAATAGTCTACGCCTTTATTCCTACTACCAAAATGCATGACGTACACTTTGCTATTGTATATTCCATCTGCCGCTTCTCTGCCCACTCTCCCAACCTGTCCAAGTCCTTCTGCAGAGTCCCTGCTTTCTCTACACTACCTGCCCTTCCACCTATTTTCATATAATCTGCACCCGTGGCCACAAAGCCTTCAATCCCCTCGTCCAAATCATTAATATACAACGTGAGGAGTAGCGGCCCCAGCACCGACCCCTGTGGAACTCCACTAGTCACTGGCAGCCAACCAGAAAAAGCCCCCTTTATTGCCACTCTGCCTTCTGCCATCCAGCCAACCTGCTATCCATGCTAGTATCTGCCCTTTGATACCGTGGGCTCTCATCTTCCTTAGCAACCTCACGTGTGGCATCTTATCAAAGGCTTTCTGAAAATCTAAGTAAACAACATCTACTGACTCTCCTTTGGCTGTCCTGCTATTTACTTCTTCAAAGAATTCCAGCAGATTTGTTAGGCAACACCCACCCCTTCACAAAGCCATGCTGACTTTGGCCTTTTATCGTGAACTTCTAAGTACTCCGTAACCTCATCCTTTAGAATGCACTCTGAAATATTACTAACCACTGAAGTCAAACTAACCGGCCTATAGTTCCCACTATTCTGCTTTGCTCCCTTCTTGTACAGCGGGGTAATATTGGCATTTTCCAATCATCTGGAACCACTCCTGACTCTAGTGAATCTTGAAATATCACTATCAATGCCTCCACAATCTCTGAAGCCACCTCTTTCAGAACCCGAGGGTGCAGTCCATCCAGTCCAGGTGACTTATCCACCATCAGCCCTTTCAGCTTCCCAAGCACCTTCTCTTTAGTAATAGCCATTCCACTAATGTCCACCCCCTGACTCTCTTGAATTTCAGGCACGTTGCTGGTGTCTTCCACTGTGAAGACTGATGCAACAAAGTTATTCAACTACTCTGCCATTTCTTTATTCCCCGTTATCACTTCTCCTGCATCATTCTCCAGCGGCCAATGTCCACTCTAGCCTCTTTCTTACTCCTTATATAACTGAAGAAACTCTTGCTATCCTCTTTTATATTATCAGCTGGCTTATCTTCATATTTCATCTTTTCTCCCTGTATTTCATTTTTAGTTACCTTCTGTTGTTCTTTAACAGCTTCCCCATCCTCTGGCTTCCCACTAATCTTTCCTATGTTATACGCCTTCTCCTTTAGTTTTATACTGAGCTTGACTTCCCTTGCAGCCGTGGTCACCTCGTTCTCCCCCTTGAATCTTTCTTCCTCTTTGGAATGAAAAGATCCTGCATCTTCCACATTATTCCCAGAAGTTCCTGCCATTGCTGTTCCACTGTCATTCCTGCTAGGGTCCCTTTCCAGTCAACTTTGCCAGCTCCTCCCTCATGCCTCTGTAGTCCCTTTTGCTCAACAGTAATACCGACATAATAGTCAATAGACAATAGGTGCAGGAGTAGGACATTTGGCCCTTCGAGCCAGCACCGCCATTCAATGTGATCATGGCTGATCATCCACAATCAGTAACCCGTTCCCGCCTTCTCCCCATATCCCCTGACTCCACTATCTTTAAGAGCCCTATCTAGCTCTCTCTTGAAAGTATCCAGAGAACCGGCCTCCATCGCCCTCTGAGGCAGAGAATTCAACAGACTCACCACTCTCTGTGAGAAAAAGTGTTTCCTCGTCTCCGTTCTAAATGGCTTACCCCTTATTCTTAAACTGTGGTCCCTGACTCTGGACTCCCCCAACATCAGTAACATGTTTCCTGCCTCTAGTGTGTCCAAGCCCTTAACAATCATATGTTTCAATGAGATGCCCTCTCATCCTTCTAAACTCCAGAGTGTACCAGCCCAGCTGCTCCATTCTCTCAGCATATGACAGTCCCGCCATCCTGGGAATTAACCTTGTAAACCTACGCTGCACTCCCTCAATAGCAAGAATGTCCTTCCTCAAATTAGGGGACCAAAACTGCACACAATACTCCAGGTGTGGTCTCACTAGGGCTCTGTACAACTGCAGAAGGACCTCTTTGCTCCTATATTTGATTCCTCTTGTTATAAAGTCCAACATGCCATTCGCTTTCTTATAAAGGCCAAAATGTCATTCGCTTTCTTACACATCCAATTTCACCTTCTCCATCTCAAATTACTGATTAAAACATCATGCTGTGGTCGCTACCTCCTCATGGTTCCTTTACCTTGAGTTCCATGATCAAATCTGGTTCATTACATACCACTAAATGTAGAATTGTGGACTGGGTGGGCCAAAGGGCCTGGTTCCAAGTTGTATCTCTAAATGCAACTAAAACACACAGCCCTTTGTCTTGCCGCGACACTTTGTATCCAACCGTGGATCCCATGCATCTTAAACTTCTGGTTCAGCCAACTGTGGGGGATTTGATCAAATGCCTTGCTAAAATCCCCCAGCACCATTCCCCGCCCTTCCCTCATCAACACCAACGTCACCTCCTCCCCACCCCTCCCCCCACTGCAGCTTCCTGTAACCCCTCCCCCCCTGACCCCTACCCCTACCCCTCCCCCCACTGCAGCTTCCTGTAACCCCTCCCCCCCTGACCCCTACCCCTACCCCTCCCCCCACTGCAGCTTCCTGTAACCCCTTCCCCCCTGACCCCTACCCCCCTTCAACCCCCACCCCTCCCCTCACTGCAGCCTCCTGTGACCCCTTTCCCCCTGACCCCTACCCCCCTTCAACCCCCACCCCTCCCCCCACTGCAGCCTCCTGTGACCCCTTTCCCCCTGACCCCTACCCTTACCCCTCCCCCCCACTGCAGCTTCCTGTAACCCCTTTCCCCCCTCTGACCCCTACCCCCCTTCAACCCCCACCCCTCCCCCCACTGCAGCCTCCTGTGACCCCTTTCCCCCCTGACCCCTTCTCCCACTGCAGCCTCCTGTAACCCCTTTCCCCTGACCCCTCCCCCCCTGACCCCTACCCCTCCCCCCACTGCAACTTCCCGTAATCCCTCCCCCCTGACCCCTCCCCCCACTGCAGCCTCCTGTAACCCCTTTCCCCCCTCTGACCCCTACCCCCCTTCAACCCCCACCCCTCCCCCCACTGCAGCCTCCTGTGACCCCTCACTGCGTCCCTGCAGTGTTTCTTCCTCTATCTCCTCATCTTCGTGATCCCACCCTCCCCCCCCCCAAAGAACGGTCCACATGGCCCTCCCCACACATACCTCTGCCCCTCCCCCACAGAAATCTCCCCCACCCCCAGGTTACAGGAAGCTGCAGTGAGGGGAGGGGTAGGGGTTATAGGCAGAATCCTCCCCCCACAGGGCTACACTCCCCCACCCTCTTTCAGCACCACCTTCCCCCCCACTTACCTTTATTCCCCCACTTCCCCCCTTCTGACCCCTGCTTTGCCCCATCCCTACACTCTCTCCCACCATTGCTCCAAACACTCCCTTGACCAACGCCCCCCCCCCCACTTTCCTGGCAACCCCCCAACACTGTTTTCCACTCCTCACCACTCGCCCACTCCCTCACCCCCCCACCCCCTCCACTACCCCACTCCCGCCACACCCCAACCCCCCCACCCCTCCACTCCCACCCCCATCACCCCCAACCCCCACTCCCACCACACTCCCACCCCCCACCCCCTCCACTCCCCCACTCCCACCCCCATCACCCCCAACCCCCACTCCCACCACACTCCCACCCCCCACCCCCTCCACTCCCCCACTCCCACCCCCATCACCCCCACTCCCACCCCCTCCACTCCCCCACTCCCCCACACCCCAACCCCTCCACTCCCCCACCCCCACTCCCACCCCCTCCACTCCCCCACCCCCACTCCCACCACCCTCCACTCCCCCACCCCCACTCCCACCCCCTCCACTCCCCCACCCCCACCCCCACCATTCCCCCACCATCACCATCACCCCCACCATTCCCCCACCACTCCCCCCTCCCCAGCCACCCTAGTACCTCTCCCCCCTCACCAGTGTTGTTGTCTGACATCTCCCCTCCCTCACCCCATCCAACACCTCTCTCCCCCCCCATGCTTCCCTGCCTCGTGCATTCTCTGCATGTCCAGCCTCTGCGTTGCTCTGCATTGCCCGATGCGATGATGCGATGGGGTATCCGGGGCTTTGGTTGCCGTGGTGATTTTTCCAGGCGCTGCAGTTGCTGCGGAATGGTGGTGTGTGGGGAAGGCAGGCAGCTCCTGGGTCCTAGTGTCCACTGGCCATCCTCATTGCTGACTCTATGTGTCCTAACATAATCCCCATCCACACTACAACAGGTGGGCCAGGGTAGTCGACAACTACACGGCCCAAGGTGAGAGGGGAAACATTTAAAGGAGTTCTGAGGGGTAAGTGGGAGAAGATAGACACAAAGTGCTGGAGTAACTCAGTGGGTCGGGCAGCATAGAGCCACACAGCATCCCTGGAGAAAATGGAAATATGCTCTGACTGTCCACCCTAAATGTGCATCTCATGTTTTTATGTTCCTCTACACACTCCAGTTCTGTTTGCCGCATTACAAGAAGGATGTGGTAGCTCTAATGAAGCTTGTGTTATCGTGTGATGTGTGTATGTTACAGTACTCCCCTTTAAGCCCTGAGTCTCTCATTTATTTTGCCTTTTGTCATTATCCTGCCACGGCTTAACTAGTTTCTAAGCATTGAATTTCATCTCTCAGCTGATGTTTGTATAATGGGCAGAGAAAGGGCTGATGGAATTTAATCTTGGAAAATGCAAGATGATATGTTTTGCGATGACTAATCAGATGTGCGTGTACTTTTTGTATGGGCTGAAGGACTATTGAGGAACAAAGAGACATTTGTGTAACAAGTAGAGATACAAGAGAATGTAGACGCTGGGCTAAAGTGCAGGAGGAATTCACAATGTCAGGCAGCATCTGTGGAGGGAATGGACAGGTGGGGACCCTTCTTCAGACTGAGGAGAGAGGAAACTGGAACAGAGGTGATGGCTGGCACAGAGCCTGGCAAGTGATAGGTGGATATTATAGTGAGTAGTTTTGCAGATAGTGAAGATGGTTGTGAACGATTGCAGCAGGATCTGGATCGATTGGCCAGGTGGGCTGAGGAATGGGTGATGGAGATTAATACGGAGAAAAGTCAGATGTTGCATTTTGGGAAGTCTAACATGGGCAGGACCGACTGAATGGTAGAGCTCTGGGGAGTGTTGTAGAGCAGAGGGATCTAGGAATACAGGAACATAGTTCATTGAAAGTGGTGTCACAGCTAGATAGGGTGATCAAAAAGTATTTTGGCACGTTGAGTATAGAAGTTGGGAAGTCATGTTGCAGTTGATAAAATAATGGTGAGGCTACATTTAGAATATTGTGTTCAGTGTTGGGCACCATGTTATAGGAAAGATGTCAAGCTGGAAAGATTCATGAGGATGTTGCCAAGACTCGAGGGCCTGAGATATCGGGAGAGGTTCAGTGGGCTGGGTCTCTATTCCTTGGAACGCAAGGCACCGGGAGGATGAGGGGTGATATTATAGAGGTGTACAAAATCATGTGAGGAATAGATTGGGTAGACGCACAGAGTCTCTTGCCCAGAGTAGGGGAATCGAGGACCAGAGCACACAGGTTTAAGGGAGGAAAGATTTAATAGAAATCTAATGGAACGAGCTGCCGGAGGAGGTAGTTGAGGCTGGGACTATTGCAACGTTTAAGAAACTTTTAGAAAGGTACATGGATTGGACAGGTTTGGAGGGATATGGGCAGGCAGGTGGGACATGTTGGTTGGCACCTGCAAGTTGGGCCGATGGGCCATTAACTGTGTGGTAGGATATAAATGAAGGAGATGATGGTACAGCCTTTGTGGTGGGGGCCACTGCTGGACTGTGCTTTTCTGGTGCCAACACTATAATAAAGGATGTGAATGAGCTGGCGTGAATCATAGTCATACAGCACAGAAATCAGAAAACCCAGGTGGAAAGGGCAGTCTGATGCATGATTCTGAAAGGTCAATCTGCTAGTTGAATTGTTAGCAAAGATGACAAATGCAATGCTGCCATGATCATATTGAATGGCGGTGCAGGCTCGAAGGGCCGAATGGCCTACTCCTGCACCTAATTTCTATGTTTCTATTTGGAGAGGATTAGAATATAAAAACGGAGATGTAATACTGAGTTGGGGTGTGTGGGCGGTAGTTGTGTGTGAGTGTGAGAGTGAGTTTGGGAGTGAGTGAGAGTGTGTTAGTGTGAGAGTGAGTGGGAGAGTGAGTGGGAGAGTGAGTGGGAGAGTGAGTGGGTGAGTGAGTGTTAGTGTTAGTGTGAGTGTGAGAGTGCGTGAGTGAGTGTTAGTGTTAGTGTGAGTGTGAGTGAGAGTGAGGCCGGGTGGGGGGAGAGGCGGGGGTGCTGGGGATTGAGCCCCTACACCGGGGGGGGGGGGGGAGAGTGCAGACAGACAGGACACAGACAGACAGACAGACGGCGACGTGATGTGATGCGGTGTGGCGAGCGCTAGGACCCAGCGTCCGCACTGACGCAGCGTCTGCCCCATCAGCTGCTGCTGCCGCCGCCGCCTGTCTGTCTGTGTGTCTGCAGGCCGGACCCGGACCCGGACCCGGCACCCGGAGCAGCAGCGGCACCGGCGACACCGAAGTGGGGCTGGCAGCGGCACCGGGAGCAGCAGCAACAGCAGCAACAGCACCGGGAACAGCGGCAGTGGCACCGGACCGGGAGTGAGCTGAGCAAGGAGCAGGGAGCTGAGCTGAGCAGGGAGCGGGCACCGGGAGTGAGCTGAGCAGGGAGCTGAGCTGAGCAGGGAGCGAGCAGCGGGCACCGGGCGCGCAGCCATGAGACCGGCTCTGAGCCCGGGGGCGGCGGCTCCCCCACTCCCCACCTCCCGCAGCGGCAGCAAACGACAGCAGCGGGTATGGAGGGGAGGGATGGGGGTGAGGTTGACACACTCGTGTACCTTGCTGCATGTGCTGGGTGTGAGTGTGTGTGAGGGATGGGGGTGAGGTGGGCACACTGTGTAGTGTACCTTGCTGTGTGTAATGGGTGTGTGTGATGGATGGGGGTGAGGTTGACACACTAGTGTAGTGTACCTTGCTGCATGTGCTGGGTGTGTGTGAGGGATGGGGGTGAGGTTGACACACTAGCGTAGTGTACCTTGCTGCATGTGCTGGGTGTGTGTGAGGGATGGGGGTGAGGTTGACACACTAGTGTAGTGTACCTTGCTGCGTGTACTGGGTGTGTGGAATGGGGGTGAGGTTGACACACTAGTATAGTGTACCTTGCTGTATGTACTGGGTGTGTGTGAGGGATGGGGGTGAGGTTGACACACTAGTGTAGTGTACCTTGCTGTATGTACTGGGTGTGAGTGTGTGAGCTGCGGATGAGGAGCCAGGCTGAGGCACTGCAGTACATTGTGTGGCTCGGGCAGCCTGTAGTGACGGGGAGAGAGGGTGGATGAGTGAACAACACTGGTTACAGGGGTTCTGTGCAAGTAGCCTGCATGGAACTGCAGATGCTGGTTTAAGCTGAAGATAGACACAAAAAGCTGCAGTAACTCAGCGCCACAGGCAGCATCCCTGGAGAGAGGGAATGGGTGATGTTTTGGGTCGAGACCCTTCTTCATACTGGGCCCTCGGTCTGAAGAAAGGGTTTGACCCGAAATGTCACTCATTCCCTCTCTCCAGGGATGCTGCCTGACCCGCTGAGTTACTCCAGCACTCTGTGAAACGTCACCTATCCATGTTCTCCACAGATGCCTGACCCGCTGAGTTACTCCAGCACTCTGTGAAACATCACCTATCCATGTTCTCCACAGATGCTGCCTGACCCGCTGAGTTACTGCAGCTCTATGTCCATTCCCTAGGAATAGAGTCCTAGCCGGCCAAACCTCTCCCTATAGCTCAGGCCCTCAAGTCCTGGTAACATCCTGACAGCTTCTCTCCACCAATTCCAGCTTGATGGCACGGAGCCACATCCACTCCAGCTCGATGTGTCCACATCGAGCAAGATGCTGAATCTTGTGGTACCTGCCCGTGTTTGGCCAATATCCCCACCACTCAGATGCTCAAAGCAAGGCATCTTCCTCATGTCCACATGAAGCCTGTGGGGGGCTTGTTTTTTTTTGTTTGGTTTGGAGTGTGGGAGGAAACCGGAGATCCCAGAAAAACCCACCAGGTCACGGGGAGAAGGTACAAACTCTGTACTGACAGCACCCGTATTCAGGATGGAATCCGGGTCTCTGGTGCTGTGAGGCAGCAACTCTACTGATGCACCACCTACTGTGCAGTACAAAGTATCAGAGGGCAGGAAAGGTGAGTGTGAGCTGGCCATCAATCTGGGGCAGTGGTGGTGATGAAGGGAGTGGGTGAGGGGGGAAGCAGAGATGGGTGTGGGCAGGGTGCAAGGGTAACCTTGGCTGACCAGATTGGTGCAGCTAAGTTGCCAGTGATACTGTGGACTGTACATGAAGGGCCGTTAGACCACAACATTGAGCAAGCCAGTGAGGAACAGGAAATCCCCACCAGAGCTTGCAGAATGAGGAAGGAATGATCAACAACTTGTAGTTAGTGTGAAGCATCCAGAACTTGACAGAATTCAGACTCAAGAAGCGTCCTCATCACCTATCCATGTTCTCCACAGATGCTGCCTGACCCGCTGAGTTACTCCAGCACTCTGTGAAACGTCACCTATCCATGTTCTCCACAGATGCTGCCTGACCCGCTGAGCTACTCCAGCACTCTGTGAAACGTCACCTATCCATGTTCTCCACAGATGCTGCCTGACCCGCTGAGTTACTCCAGCACTCTGTGAAACGTCACCTATCCATGTCATCTGTAAAGTTACTAATCATCTTTATCCAGATAGTTGATATAAACACAAGCAGCGATGGGCCCAGCACTGATCCCTGAGGCACACTACGAGTCACAGATAAACAACCTTCCACCATCACCCATGAAACCAATTCTCTATCCAGTCCGCTCTCTCTCCCTGGATCCCATGGGATGTAACGTCCAGGGTTAGCTTGCACCTTTCTTGTTTCAAAGCTGCAGCCACTGCACCTCAATGGATGAACCATCCAGTATGTCCTCTCTGAGTGCCGTCGTGATAGTCTCCATGATCAGTAATGTAACTCCACCACCTCTTTACCTCGCTCTCCATCACGTGTGAAATATTTAAATGTTTAAACGTTGCTACCAGTTGTGTCCCTCTCACAACCACGATTCCGTAGTGTGTGTGTGTATGTGTAAAGATCCTGGGTGTGTGATCATTCCATATGAGTGTGTGTGTGTGTGAGAGATCGTTCTGTAAGTGTGAGATTGTTCCGTGTGCACCTTCCAGAGCAGCCTACCATGTGAACCTTATCAAATACCTTGCTGAAGTCCATATGGACAATCTCTACAGCTCTGTCCCCATCAATCTTCACAGGTAGGCAAAAATTGTTGGAGAAACCCAGCGGGTGAGGCAGCATCTATGGGGCGAAGGCATTGGTGACGTTTCGGGTCGAGACCCTTCTTCAGACTGGTGGGAGGGTGGGAAGAAGAAAGGAAGAGGCGGACACAGTGGGCTGAGGGAGAACTGGGAAGGGGAGGAGAAAGCAGGGACTACCTGAAATTGGAGAAGTCAACGTTCATACCGCTGGGGTGTAAACTGCCTAGTTTGAGGAAGGACATTCTTGCTATTGAGGGAGTGCAACGTAGGTTTACAAGGTTAATTCCCAGGATGGCGGGACTGTCATACGCTGAGAGAATGGAGCAGCTGGGCTTGTACACTCTGGAGTTTAGAAGGATGAGAGGGCATCTCATTGAAACATATTAGATTGTTAAGGGCAAGGACACACTAGAGGCAGGAAACATGTTCCCGATGTTGGGGGAGTCCAGACCAGGGGCCACAGTTTAAGAATAAGGAGTAAGCCATTTAGAACGGAGACGAGGAAACACTTTTTCTCACAGAGAGTGGTGAGTCTGTGGAATTCTCTACCTCGGAGGGCGGTGGAGGCAGGTTCTCTGGATACTTACAAGAGAGAGCTGGATAGGGCTCTTAAAAATAGCGGAGATGGGGGATATGGGGAGAAGGCAGGAACGGGGTACTGATTCAAGTTCAAGTTCAAGTGAGTTTATTGTCATGTGTCCCTGTATAGGACAATGAAATTCTTGCTTTGCTTAAGCACACAGAAAATAGTAGGCATTTACTACAAAACAGATAAATGTGTCCATATACCATGATTGGGGATGATCATCCATGATCACATTGAATGGCAGTGCTAGCTCGAAGGGCCAAATGGCCTAATCCTGCACCTGTTGTCTATTGTCTAAACTGCCCAAGCGAAATATGAGGTGCTGCTCCTTCAATTTCCAGTGGTGCTCACTCTGGCCATGGAGGAGGCCCAGGACAGAAAGGTCGGATTGGGAATGGGAGGGGGAGTTGAAGTGCTGAGCCACCGGGAGATCAGGTTGGTTATTGGGAACCGAGCGGAGGTCCTCAGCAATCTTCGTAGTTATTATCGAACACGTGATCACATTTGAGAGGCGTTGATCTCCCATGTACAAAACCATGCTGACTATCCCATATCACCCTTTGTCTATTCAAATATATCTTATCCCTAACAATCCTCTCCAATAGCTCACGCATCACAGAGGTATATCAAATCTCCAGGGGCTTACATAATATGGTGAATGGTCACAGTCGTTGCCTAGGGCAGGATATAGATTGAAAGTGAGGGGACAGGTTGAATGGGGAGCGTTTCTCCACAGGGTGGTGGGTATATGCGACATGCTGCCAGAGCAGATGGCAGTGATGGGCTGAATAACAACATGTCAATGGATTAGAGTCACAGAATCATATTGCACAGAAACAGGCCCTTTGGCCTACCTTGACCATGCCGACAAAGATGCCTCATCTACACTAGTCCCACCTGCCTGCATGTGGCCCCTATTCCTACAATCTGACCAAATGTCCAGTACCAACCAGTGTCCTCTAGTTAATGGAAGGAACTGCAGATGCTGGAAAATCGAAGGTGGAGAAACTCAGCGGGTGCAGCAGCATCTGTGGAGCGAAGGAAATAGGCAACGTTTCGGGCCGAAACCTTTCTTCAGACTGATGACTTTTCCTCTAGTTAATGCCCATGCACCAGGCAAAATACTCTGTGCTTACACCCTATCTATTCCCCTCATGATATTATGCACCTCTGCCCAAGGAATAAAGTCCTAACCTTCCCAGCCTCTCCTTATAGCCCAGGTTTCAAGTCCCACAATGTTCTTGTAAATCTCCACACTCTTTGTAGCTCAACAACATCCTTCCCATAGCAGGGTGACCAAGACTGAACACACAACCCCAACTGTGGCCTCACCCATGGGAATGAAGGAGGGTCTCAACCCCAAAATCACCTATCCATGTTCTCCACAGATGCTGCCTGACCCACCCGCTGAGTTACTCCAGCACTCTGTGAAACGTCGCCTATCCATGTTCTCCACAGATGCTGCCTGACCCGCTGAGTTACTCCAGCACTCTGTGTCCTTTTGCCTCAGCAACGTGGTATACCTAGACGGGATTGGTAAGGTTTAGATGGATATGGACCAAATGCAGGCAAATGGGTGTAGTTCAGGTAGACGGCTTGGTTGGCTTGGACGAGGTGGGCCGAGGGACCTGTTTTTGTGCTGTAAGGCTCTATGACAGTGGTTCTTAACCTTTTTGGCACCAATACACACATACGCGGACAAAATACTGTATGTGGTATGTACCTTTGTTTGGTTCCTAAACATGGGCTCAACAAATGGATATGTTATATTTTGAGCCTATTTCCTTTGCTCCATAGATGCTGCTGTACCCGCTGAGTTTCTCCAGCACTTTTGGCTACCATGTTATTTATGACCTCTTCTTGCCCCCTGGTAAAGCCCCAAATGACCCCCCCCAGGTTAAGAACCACTGCTATATGATGTGGTGGGTGGGTGGGGGTGGTTGACACTGCATGCCTACTGGTGTTTGGCATTGCTGGTGTGTGGGGCCTTTGTGAGCATGGTTTGTGTGCCTGGCTAGTTTGGGAGTGGTGTGTGTGGAGGGGGGAGGGAGGGAGGGCTGGTTGGGAGGCCCGGTGCCCATGGGGGCGATTATTTAGCACAGGCTCTGATGGGCTCAGGACCACCTTGTTTGTCCAGGGGCAGGCGTCTGTACATTGTGGTTCTTAGTCTGGGGCACCTCTTCATCCACGTGGGCCGTCTGTGTCTGGCATGTGCTCGTCTGAGTGAGGCAGGTGGGGGCATTGCTCACTCTCTCACTCACTGGTAGTGTGACTGGAGTGTACATCACTCACTGGCAGTGTGACTGGAGTGTACATCACCCACTGGTAGTGTGACTGGTGTGTACATCACCCACTGGCACTGGCAGTGTGACTGGTGTGTACATCACTCACTGGTAGTGTGACTGGAGTGTACATCACCCACTGGTAGTGTGACTGGTGTGTACATCACTCACTGGCAGTGTGACTGGAGTGTACATCACCCACTGGTAGTGTGACTGGAGTGTACATCACCCACTGGCACTGGCAGTGTGACTGGTGTGTACATCACTCACTGGTAGTGTGACTGGAGTGTACATCACCCACTGGTAGTGTGACTGGTGTGTACATCACCCACTGGTAGTGTGACTGGAGTGTACATCACCCACTGGCAGTGTGACTGGAGTGTACATCACCCACTGGTAGTGTGACTGGTGTGTACATCACTCACTGGCAGTGTGACTGGTGTGTACATCACTCACTGGCACTGGCAGTGTGACTGGTGTGTACATCACTCACTGGTAGTGTGACTGGAGTGTACATCACCCACTGGCAGTGTGACTGGAGTGTACATCACCCACTGGCAGTGTGACTGGTGTGTACATCACTCACTGGCAGTGTGACTGGTGTGTACATCACTCACTGGCAGTGTGACTGGTGTGTACATCACCCACTGGTAGTGTGACTGGAGTGTACATCACCCACTGGTAGTGTGACTGGAGTGTACATCACCCACTGGCAGTGTGACTGGAGTGTACATCACCCACTGGCAGTGTGACTGGTGTGTACATCACCCACTGGTAGTGTGACTGGAGTGTACATCACCCACTGGTAGTGTGACTGGAGTGTACATCACTCACTGGCAGTGTGACTGGTGTGTACATCACCCACTGGTAGTGTGACTGGAGTGTACATCACCCACTGGTAGTGTGACTGGTGTGTACATCACTCACTGGCAGTGTGACTGGTGTGTACATCACTCACTGGCAGTGTGACTGGTGTGTACATCACCCACTGGCAGTGTGACTGGAGTGTACATCACCCACTGGTAGTGTGACTGGTGTGTACATCACTCACTGGCACTGGTAGTGTGACTGGTGTGTACATCACTCACTGGCAGTGTGACTGGTGTGTACATCACTCACTGGTAGTGTGACTGGAGTGTACATCACTCACTGGCAGTGTGACTGGAGTGTACATCACCCACTGGTAGTGTGACTGGTGTGTACATCACCCACTGGTAGTGTGACTGGTGTGTACATCACTCACTGGCAGTGTGACTGGTGTGTACATCACCCACTGGTAGTGTGACTGGTGTGTACATCACTCACTGGCACTGGTAGTGTGACTGGAGTGTACATCACCCACTGGTAGTGTGACTGGTGTGTACATCACCCACTGGTAGTGTGACTGGAGTGTACATCACTCACTGGCAGTGTGACTGGAGTGTACATCACCCACTGGCAGTGTGACTGGAGTGTACATCGCTCACTGGCAGTGTGACTGGAGTGTACATCACTCACTGGCAGTGTGACTGGTGTGTACATCACTCACTGGCAGTGTGACTGGAGTGTACATCGCTCACTGGCAGTGTGACTGGAGTGTACATCACTCACTGGTAGTGTGACTGGTGTGTACATCACTCACTGGTAGTGTGACTGGTGTGTACATCACCCACTGGCAGTGTGACTGGTGTGTACATCACTCACTGGTAGTGTGATTGGTTGTAGATGATCAGCCATAATCACATTGAATGGCGGTGCTGGCTGGAAGGGCCGAATGACCTCCTCCTGCACCTATTGTCTATTGTCTATCCACAAACACAACTGCCCTGGTGGACCCATTGTTTCTAGCTGCTCCTGTCCCAGTGAATTAATTTCCACATACCTCTACTCCATCCTATCCCCCCTGATCCAATCTCTCCCGACCTATGTCCAAGATACCTCACATGCCCTTCATCTCTTTAATGACTTCCTCTTTCCGAGCCCACACTCCCTCATCTTTACTATGGACATTCAGTCACTCTACACCTCCACCCCCCACCAGGAAGGCCTTAAAGCCCTCCGTTTCTTCCTCGACAGCAGAACCAGCCAATTTCCCTCCACTAACACTCTACTCCGCCTAGCAGAACTGGTCCTCACCCTCAACAACTTCTCCTTTCACTCCTCCCACTTCCTCCAAATCCAAGGTGTAGATATGGGCACCCGCATGGGCCCCAGCTATGCCTGCCTCTGTGTAGGGTACATCGCACAATCCCTGTTCCAGGCGTACACTGGGCCTATCCCCAAACTCTACCTCCGCTACATTGATGACTGCATTGGTGCTACCTCCTGCACCCATGCAGAGCTCAGGGATTTCATCAACTTCACCACTAATTTTCAACCTGCACTCAAATCAATCTCCGACATCTCCCTAGCATTTCTAGATCTCACCGTCTCCATCACAGGAGACTATCGACTGACGTCTGTGCCCAAGATGAGGTGTTCCATACCAGGATGTCCTCACGCTTTAGTGAACGGGGGTTCCCCTCTCCCATCATAGATGAGGCTCTCACTAGGATCTCCATGGTACCCTGCAGCTCCGCCCTTGCTCCCCCTCCCCCTAGTCGCAACAGGGACAGAGTCCCCCTTGTCCTCATCTTCCACCCCATCAGCCGTCACATACAGCACATAATCCTCCGACGTTTACGCCACCTCCAACGGGATCCCACCATTAGCCCCATCTTCCCATCTCCACCCCTTTCCGCCTTCCACACAGACCGTTCCCACCGCAACTTCCTGGTCAACTCATCCCTTCCCACCCAACCCCCCCCCCCCCCGTCCCCCCTCCCTCCCCAGGTACTTTCCCCTGCAACCGCAGGAGATGCAACACCTGTCCCTATACCTCCCCCCTCGACTCCATCCAATGACCCCAACAGTCTTTTCAGGTGAGGCAGAGGTTCACTTGCACTCCTCCAACCTCATCTACTGTATCCGTTGTTCCAGGTGTGGACTCCTGTACATCGGCGAGACCAAGCGCAGGCTCGGCGATCGTTTTGCTGAACACCTCCGCTCAGTCCGCCTAAACCTACCTGATCTCCTGGTTGGTCAGCACTTTAACTCCCCTCCCATTCCCACACTGACCTTTCTGTCCTGGGCCTCCTCCATTGTCAGACAGAGGCCCAGCGCAAATTGGAGGAACAGCATCTCATATTTCACTTGGGCAGCTTACACCCCAGCGGTATGAACATTGACTTCTCTAACTTCAAGTAGCCATTGTCTTCCCTCTCTCCATCCCCTCCCCTTCCCAGTTCTCCGAGCAGTCTTACTGTCTCCAACTACATTCTATCTGTTTGCTTTGTTGTCACCTTCTCCCAGCCAACAATGATCAAGAACCAATACATGGTCCTTGAACTCCATTCCCTTTGTCATGTTTTCACACCTCACACTTCCTTATCTCTATATATCCCTCTCCCTTGACATCAGACTGAAGAAGGGTCTCGACCCAAAATGTCACCAATTCCTTGTCTCCAGAGATGTTGCCCGTCCCGCTGAGTTACTCCAGCATTTTGTGTCTATTGAAGATTTGCAAGGATGTTACCAGGACTCAACTATAGGGAGAGGTTGAGTAGGCTGGGTCTCTATTCCTTGGAGCGCAGGAGGATGAGATGATCTTGTAGAGGTGTATAAAACCATGAGAGGAATAGATCGGGTAGATGCACACAGTCTCTTGCCCAGAGTAGGGGAATCGAGGACCAGAGGACATAGGTTTATGGTGAGGGGGGAAATATTTAATAGAAATCTGAGACAATAGACAATAGGTGCAGGAGTAGGCCATTCGGCCCTTCGAGCCAGCACTGCCATTCAATATGATCATGGCTGATCATCCCCAATCAGTACCCCGTTCCTGCCTTCTCCCCATATCCTCTGAGGGGTAACTTACTCACACAGAGGGTGGTGGGTGTATGGAACAAGCTGCCAGAGGAGGTAGTTGAGGCTGGGACTATCCCAAAGAAACAGTTAGACAGGTACATAGATAGGACAGCTTTGGAGGAATATGGACCAAGCGCAGGCAGGTGGGACTAGTGTAGCTGGGACATTGTTGGGCAGGTTGGGCTGAAGGGCCTGTTTCCATGCTGTATGACTATATCAGTGTGATCAGATAATCAGTAGTAGACAAAAAATCGTGGAGAAACTGAGCGGGTGAGGCAGCGTGTATGGAGTAAAGGTGTAGGTGATGTTTCAGCTTCTCCAGATGGTCAGTGGTGTTGGTACTGAGGAGCACACTCATGGGCATAACATGATGAGATGGGATTGATCCCAGAGTGTGGGCTGATGAATTGTGTCAGGATTTATATGGGTGGGACCCACAATGTGTGGTGGGCCTCGTTGGAGTACTGAGGCATGGAGAGACCATGGTGAATGATTGGGACATGGGGACCACACTCTCAACAAACGTACAAGATCTGAGAAGAGTAGCCAAGAAACTCTTGCTGGATCTGGTGGTACCTGCGTACAGCCTGTTGTATGTTATGCCTGACGGGGGAAGAAAGAATGAGCGGGGTGTGAGTGGTACTTGAATTTAGTGGCTGCGTGCAGTGTAGACGGAGTCAATGGGTCTCTGATGGACAACTGCATCCATAACTCTCTCAATTCTTGCCATCTTGGGTAGAGATGTTGCCAACCAGGCTGTCATGCAACGTGATAGGATGCTTTATACCCTGTGTATCAATAGACAATAGGTGCAGGAGGAGGCCATTCGGCCCTTCGAGCCAGCACCGCCATTCAATATGATCATGGCTGATCATCCCCAATCAGTACCCCGTTCCTGCCTTCTCCCCATATCCCCTGATTCCGCTATCTTTAAGAGCCCTATCTAGATCTTTCTTGAAAGTATCCAGAGAACCTGCCTCCACCGCCCTCTGAGGCAGAGAATTCCACAGACTCACCGCTCTCTGTGAGAAAAAGTGTTTCCCCATCTCTGTTCTAAATGGCTTACTCCTTATTCTTAAACTGTGGCCCCTGGTTCTGGACTTCCCCAACATCGGGAACATGGTTCCTGCCTCTAGTGTGTCCAAACCCTTAATAATTTTATATGTTTCAATAAGATACCCTCTCATCCTTCTAAACTCTGGAGTGTACAAGCTCAGCATATGACAGTCCCGCCATCCCAGGAATTGTAAACCTACATAATGTTTACATATTCTGCTGTGCTGCAGCAAGCAAGCATTTCATTGTTCTATCTGGGACACATGACAATAAATACTCTTGACTCTCTTGAGGAAGTTGTTTACACGCTAGAGGCAGGAAACATGTGCCCGATGTTGGGGGGAGTCCAGAACCAGGGGCCACAGCTTAAGAATAAGGGGTAAGCCATTTAGAACCGAGACGAGGAAACACTTTTTCACTCTAAGAGTTGTGAGTGTGGAATTCTCTGCTTCAGAGGGCGGTTCTCAGTGTTAGCTCCGTGTCTGTGCTGCCCCACACTCTGCCCTGTGGCCTGGCACTGAATGACAGGAGTGTGCTCTAGGAGGTTGCTGGGCAGAGGCTGGCTGTACCAGGCTGGATGTTGGCAGTCTGGGGGTAGTGTGTGGGGTGTATGGGCCGCGAGTGTGTGTGTCAGCATTGTACCCCATTACCACACTGGGCTCAGTGTTGAGGAGGGGGTGTTCATCCCCCCCCCCCCTCCCCCCCCCCTCCCCCCCCCCCCCCCCGGTGGGTGTGTCCCACCCGCCTCTCAACCCTGAGTGAGTGAGTGGGCATCGCCCCAACCGTTACACTGGGCACGGCACAGTGCAGGAGGATAGTGTGTGCGTGCGTGTGTGTGTGTGCGCGTGTGTCTGTCTCTGGGTGTGTGTGTGTGTGTGTGCGCGTGTGTCTGTCTGTGTGTGTGTGTGCGCGCGTGTGTCTGTGTGTGTGCGCGCGTGTCTGTCTGTGTGTGTGCGCCTGTGTCTGTGTGTGTGTCTGTGTGTGTGTGTGTGTGTGTCTGTGTGTGTGCGCGTGTGTCTGTCTGTGTGTGTGTGTGTGTATGTGCGCGCGTGTGTCTGTCTGCGTGTGCGCGCGTGTCTGTGTGTGTGTGTGTCTGCGTGTGTGTGCGCGTGTGTGTCTGTGTGTGTGTGTGTGTGTCTGTCTGCGTGTGTGTGTGCGCGTCTGTGTGTGTGTGTGTGCGCGCGCACGTGTGTGTCTCTGTGTGTGTGTGTGTGTCTGTCTGCGTGTGTGTGCGCGTGTGTGTGTGTGTCTGTGTGTGTGTGCGTGCGCGTGTGTGTCTGTGTGTGTGTCTGTCTGCGTGTGTGTGTGTTTGTGCGCGTGTGTTTGTCTGTGTCTGTGTGTGTGTGTGTGCGCGTGTGTCTGTCTGTGTGTGTGTGTGCGTGCGCGTGTGTGTCTGTGTGTGTGTGTGTTGGTGTTATTCGCTGGGCTGTGCATCTCTCTGCCTTGTGACGGACGGCCTCATTGTCATGTGGGGAGACCACACAATAAGCACATTATCCAGCGGGAACAACACCCACAGCACAGTCATTAGTAATGCCACAGGGAACCAGAGTGGTGTCAAACTTCACACACACAATGCTGAAGGTAGTGTCTCCCCCCCCCCCCCACCCCTCCCCCCCTGACCCCCCTCCCTGTGTGCCCACCCTGCCCCCCCTCCCTGTGTGCCCACCCTGCCCTCACCCCTTGTGCCCACCCTCCTCCCTGTGTGCCCACCCTGACCCCCCTCCCTGTGTGCCCACCCTGCCCCCCCCTCCCCCCCTGACCCCCCTCCCTGTGTGCCCACCCTGCCCTCACCCCTTGTGCCCACCCTCCTCCCTGTGTGCCCACCCTGACCCCCCCCTTGTGCCCACCCTGCCCCCTCTCACCCTCTGTGTTCTGCCTACAGATCCCCCAGCCCAGCAGCAGGATGAGTAGTGAGGGTGGCAGTGGCAGTGGGCGTCCCCTGCGGGTGGGCTCGCGGGTGGAGGTGATTGGCAAGGGTCACCGCGGCACGGTGGCTTACGTGGGTGCCACCATGTTTGCCTCGGGCAAGTGGGTGGGCGTGATCCTGGACGATGCCAGGGGCAAGAACGACGGCACCGTGCAGGGCAAGCGCTACTTCACCTGTGATGACAACCGCGGCATCTTTGTCCGCCAGTCCCAGGTAATCACATGGCCACGGGCAGGGGGGGCAGGGAGTGGGGGGGCAGGGAGTGGGGGGGCAGGGAGTGGGCGGGGGGCAGGGAGTGGGGGGGGGGCAGGGAGTGGGGGGGCGGGGGGCAGGGAGTGGGGGGGCAGGGAGTGGGGGGGCAGGGAGTGGGGGGGCGGGGGGGCAGGGAGTGGGGGGGCAGGGAGTGGGGGGGTATCGAGGCAGGGAGTGGGGGGTAACGAGGAGGCAGGGAGTGGGGGGGCAGGGAGTGGGGGGGCAGGGAGTGGGGGGGCAGGGAGTGGGGGGGCAGGGAGTGGGGGGGCAGGGATGTGGGGGGGCAGGGAGTGGGGGGTATCGAGGCAGGGAGTGGGGGGGCAGGGAGTGGGGGGGCAGGGAGTGGGGGGGCAGGGAGTGGGGGGGGTATCGAGGCAGGGAGTGGGGGGGTATCGAGGCAGGGAGTGGGGGGTGAGTTGGGGGGTGGGTGGGTGAGGGGTGAGTGAGGGGGGGGATGGGTGGGTGAGTGACCACTGGGCAAGGTGTGAGTGACCGTTCTATCTCCCTCAGATCCAGGTTGTGGAGGACAGCGGTGACACCACCTCCCCCGACACTCCCCAGGAACCCACTGCCTCAAAGGTGCCCAAACGAGGTAGGACCCCACCCCCGCCCTCACCCCCACCCCCAGCGGAGATTGACAGATTCTTGATTCGAAAGGGCATCAAAGGTTCATGTGATAGGAGTACCATTAGGCCATTCGGCCCATCGTCTACTACACCATTCAATCACGGCTGATCTATCTCTCCCTCCTAACCCCATTCTCCTGCCTTCTCCCCATAACCTCTGACACCCGCACTAATCAACAATCTATCTATCTCTGCCTTAAATATATTCAAAGACGTGGCCTCCACAGCCTTCTGTGACAAAGAATTCCAGAGATTCACCACCCTCTGACTAAATAAATTTCTCCGCATCTCTTTCCTACAAGAACTTCCTTCAATTCTGAGGCTATAGCCTCCAGTCCTAGACTCTCCCACTAGTGGAAACATCCTCTCCACACCCACTCTATCCAAGGCTTTCACTATTCTGTAAGTTTCAATGAGGTTCCTCCCTTATTCTTCTAAACTCCAGCGAGTACAGGCCCAGTGCCGACAAACACTCATTCCTGGGATCAATCTTGTAAACCTCCTCTGGACCCTCTCCAGAGCCAGCACATCCTTCCTCAGATATGGGGCCCAAAATTGCTCACAATATTCCAAATGTGGCCTGACCAGCGCCTTATAGAGCCTCAACATTACATCTGTTTTTGTATACAAGCTGTCTTGAAATAAATGCTAGCATTGAGTTTGCTTTCTTTACTATTGATTCGACTTACAGATTAACTTTTTTTGAATCCTGCACCAGCTCCCAAGTCCCTTTGTGCCTCCGATTCCTGGATAATCTCCCCATTTAGAAAATAGTCTACGTTACAGGGAAAAGGCAGGAGATGGGGTTGAGAGGGGAAAATATATCAGCCATGGTGATGATAGGCTTGATGGGCTGAATGGCCTAATTCTGCTCCGATGTCTAATGGTACAGTCTGCACTAGTCTTACCTGCCTGAGTTTGGCCCACATCCCCCTAAACCCGTTCTATTCATGTACCTGTCCAGATGTCTTTTAAATGTTGTGATAGCCTCTACCTCAACGACCTGCTCTGGCACTCTCCCCTCTCCTGTCGGGCAAGAGGTACAGAAGTGTGCAAACCCACACCTCCACATTCACGGACAGTTTCCCCCCGGCTGTTTACAGGCAACTGAACCGTCCTACCACAACTAGAGAGTGGTCCTGACCTCCCATCTACCTCACTGGTGACCCGCACACTGCCTTTAATCAGACTTTCATGGACTTTACCTTGTAAAAGTGTTGGTGAAACTCAGCGGGTGCAGCAGCATCTATGGTACAGCATCTATGTACCATATTTCCTTCGCTCCATAGATGCTGCTGCACCCGCTGAGTTTCCCCAGCACTTTTGTCTACCTTCGATTTTCCGGCATCTGCAGTTCCTTCTTAAACACACTGTACACTGTGGATGGCTTGATTGTAATCATGTATTGTCTTTCCGCTGACTGGTTAGCACGTAACAACGGCTTTTCACTGTACCTCAGTACACGTGACCATAAACTAACCCTGTGCTCTGTGTTGCAGAGATGACGGAGACTCCGAAGATGAGCAAGTTGGTGAGTAAGTGACTGAGCTGCCCAGTGCAGCCCCTCGCAATCCCTCCCCACACTGGCACGCTGAGCTACACGGCAAGGGCAGGGCCCTGTGCAGCACTTGTCACACCGGCTTGCTGGCCATGTGTGGAGGTGGCTCAGTCTGGTGTCCAGTCTAGGTGTGGGCATGGCCCACTACCCTCTATATTGTGTAGCTGCCCCTTTGTACTGGAGTGTGTACTACAGAGGTATGAGCTCTATACTGTGTAGCTGCCCCTCTGCTCTACCTGTTGTACTGGAGTGTGTTCTACAGAGGTGTGAGCTCTATACTGTGTAGCTGCCCCTCTGCTCTACCTGTTGTACTGGAGTGTGTACTACAGAGGTGTGAGCTGATGTGTTTGGACAGCATGCAACACACTGTAGCTGGCTACATGTGATAAGCCAGGCTCAGCAGGTCAGGCAGCATCTGTGGAGGGAGGGAGGGACGGAGGGACTGAATGGACAGACCATGTTTTGGATCAGGACCCTTCTTCCCACTCTGGATTAGAAGGGGGGGGGGACTCCATCAATCAGTCTGTAGAAGGGTCCCGTCCTGAACTGCAGCCGGTTGCTGCCGGAGCTGCCGAATCCCTGCTGAACGGTGTGTTTGACCGCCAGACCGCCGGGCCACGGTGAACACGTCTGTGGGTGTGTGGGTCAGTGTGGGTGGGGATCAGTGAGTGTGGATGAAATCCCTGCCAGCCAGTGTTTCCTCTCTCTCTCCCCCCCCCCCCCCCCCCCCACCCCTGTCTCTCTCTCCCCCCCCACCCCTGTCTCTCTCCCCACCTCCCTCTCTCTCTCTCTCTCTCTCTCTCCCTCTCTCTCTCTCTCTCTCTCTCTCTCTCTCTCTCCCTCTCTCTCTCCCTCTCCCTCTGGGCCAGGTGAGTGATGGTCTTGTGTTAACCTTTCACCTCTACTGTTCATGCAGCGTGGAGCCAAGCCAAAGAAGGTTGCGCATGCTGGTGCTTGCTGCCCTGTCTCCATCGCTGTCTGCATGGGTGCGGTCCGGGCATGCACATCACCCCATCTCCCCCCATCTCCCCCTCATACCCCCAACACCCCCTACCCCCCTCATGTCCTCAACACCAACCCCTCATCCCACAACACCCCCCTGCAACTCCCCCTCATCCTCCAGCAATGCCCCCATCTCCCCCACTCACACCCCCCCAACACCCACTCATCCCCCCCCCTCGTGTCCCCAACACCCCTTCCCATCTCCTCCAACACCCCGACGCACCCCCTCATTCCCCCCCCCCCCCTCAACCCCCATCCCACCCTCAACCCCACAACACCCCGTCACACACCCCCATCACGGCCTCTCACTGCAACACCCACTCCTACCTCCCACTGCCCCCCGCTCTGTGCTGTACCTCATTGCATCATCCCATGTGCTGGATGTGAGCTGTTGGGGTGGGAGCTGTACGTGCATGGTGGGAAGTGACCGCTTCCACACCGGCTGGGGCCGGGGGGCCGGGGCTGGGCATCGGGGGGGCCGGGGCTGGGCATCGGGGGGGCCGCGGCAGTCCAGGGTTACGCTGGTCATGGGCAGAGTGGGGCTGGGACACAGGGTGACCAGGGGCAGTCCAGGGCTACACCAGTCACGAGCAGAGTGGGGCTGGGACACAGGGTGACCAGGGGCAGTCCAGGGCTACACCAGTCACGGGCAGAGTGGGGCTGGGACACAGGGTGACCAGGGGCAGTCCAGGGCTACACCAGTCACGGGCAGAGTGGGGCTGGGACACAGGGTGACCAGGGGCAGTCCAGGTTTACACCAGTCACGAGCAGAGTGGGGCTGGGACACAGGGTGACCAGGGCATGCAGGGCCCCACCAGTCACGGGCAGAGTGGGGCTGGGACACAGGGTGACCAGGGCAGTCCAGGTTTACACCAGTCACGGGCAGAGTGGGGCTGGGACACAGGGTGACCAGGGGCAGTCCAGGTTTACACCAGTCACGGGCAGAGTGGGGCTGGGACACAGGGTGACCAGGGGCAGTCCAGGTTTACACCAGTCACGGGCAGAGTGGGGCTGGGACACAGGGTGACCAGGGCATGCAGGGCTACACCAGTCACGGGCAGAGTGGGGCTGGGACACAGGGTGACCAGGGCATGCAGGGCTACACCAGTCACGGGCAGAGTGGGGCTGGGACACAGGGTGACCAGGGCATGCAGGGCCCCACCAGTCACGGGCAGAGTGGGGCTGGGACACAGGGTGACCAGGGCAGTCCAGGTTTACACCAGTCACGGGCAGAGTGGGGCTGGGACACAGGGTGACCAGGGCAGTCCAGGTTTACACCAGTCATGGGCAGAGTGGGGCTGGGACACAGGGTGACCAGGGCAGTCCAGGTTTACACCAGTCACGGGCAGAGTGGGGCTGGGACACAGGGTGACCAGGGCATGCAGGGCTACACCAGTCACGGGCAGAGTGGGGCTGGGACACAGGGTGACCTGCGATGGTACATGTGGCAGGGATCTCCCGTGAGTCACCAACTCCACCCTCTCCATTCCACCAGCCGTGGGCAGAGAGGGGCAGTGGGCAGGGCCAGAGTGACCGTTATGTCAGCCTCTCCCACAGGGTGAGCTCCAGCCCCAGGCTCTCCCATAGGGTGACCCTTCAGATGTACATCACACAACCCAACCTCTGACCCATTGACCTTGCGCTGCCTTGGCAAGGCCAGCAGTATAACCAAGGACCAGTCACACCCCGGTCACTCCCTCTTCTCCCCTGTCCCATCAGGCAAGAGGTACAGAAGTGTGAAAACATACACCACCAGATTCAGGGGCAGTTTCTTCCCGGCTGTTATCAGGAAACTGAACCGTCCTCTCACCAACTGGAGAGCGGTCCTGACCTCCCATCTACCTCATTGTAGACCCTCGCACTATCTTTAATCGGTCTTTACTGGTCATTATTTTGCACTAAACGTTATTCTCTTTATCCTGTATCTGTACACTGTGGACGGCTCGATTGTGATCATGTGTTGTCTTTCTGCTGACTGGATAGCACGCAACAAAAGCTTCTCACAATGCCTCGGTACGCGTGACATTAAACTAAACAAAACTGTGCTAAACATGAGAGAAGTTACACAAATCCCTTCAGCCTGTGTGTGATCCGTATATCCCTCCATTACCTATATATCCAGTCTGTCTAAAATCTCCTTAAACACCACTATCGTATCTGCCTCAACTGTACACAATACTCCAGATGTGGTCTTACCAGAGCCCTATACAACTGCAGAAGAACCTCTTTACTCCTGTACTGAAATCCTCTTGTTATGAAGGCCAACATTCCATTAGCATTCCATTCCCCCGGCTCTGCTATTTTTAAGAGCCCTATCTAGCTCTCTCTTGAAAGTATCCAGAGAACCTGCCTCCACCGGCCTCTGAGGCAGAGAATTCCACAGACTCACAACTCTCTGTATGAAAAAGTGTTTCCTCGACTCCGTTCTAAATGGCTTACTCCTTATTCTTAAACTGTGGCCCCTGGTTCTGGACTCCCCCAACATCGGGAACATGTTTCCTGCCTCTAGCATGTGCAAACCCTTAATAATCTTATATGTTTCAATAAGATACCCTCTCATCCTTCTAAACTCCAGAGTGTACAAGCCCAGCGGCTCCATTCTCTCAGCATATGACAGTCCATATGACAAACTGATCTCATTCTGCCTGTACATGATCCACGCCCACTATTCCCTGCACTTACACCTGCTTATTTAAAGCCTCTTAAATGGCACGATGTACCTGCCTCCACCGCCACTTCCCCTGGCAATGTGTTCCACATCCCCACCACTCTGTCTGTCCTGCACATCTCTGTATAGTTATCCCCTCTAGTGTTGGACACTTCCACTATGGTGGAATGGTTCTGACTGCCTATTACCCCACATCGTTTTATATACTTGACACTTTTAGACTTTAGAGATCCAGCGCAGAAACAGGCCCTTCAGCCCACCGAGTCCGCACTGACCAGCGATCATCCCGTACACTAGCACTATCCTACACACTAAGGATACTTTTACCAAACCCAATTAACCTACAAACCTGCACGTCTTTGGAGTGTGGGAGGAAGCCGGAGCACCCGGAGAAAACCCACGTGATCACGGGGAGAACGTGCAAACTCCGTACAGACAGCACCCGTAGTCAAGATTGAACCCGGGTCTCTGGCGCTGTGAGGCAGCACCTCTACCACTGCACCACTGCGCCGCCACTAACTGCTCCTGAGAATCCCCTCAACTCCCGACTATCCAGAGGCAACAATCCCAGTGTGTGTCCAACCTCTCCCTGTAGCTGAAACCCTGTAATCCCGGCATCATCCTGGTAAACCACCCCTGCACCGTCTCCAAAGCCCCACAACATCCTCCCTGGAATGAGGTGACCACAACTGTACGCAATACTCCAAAGACAGACACAAAATGCTGCAGTAACTCAGCGGGACAGGCAGCATCTCTGGTCTGAAGAAGGGTGTCGACCAAAATGTAACCCATTCCTTCTTTTTGTGTCTGTCGTTGGTGTAAACCAGTGTCTATAGTTCCCTCCAACACAATGCTATGGAGCTGCACTGTGTCTTCCTGCCCACATGTCTATCAGGTCTCTATGCAGGTGGCACAGGTTGAAAGCATGAGGTGGCAGTCAGCGATATCGGCAGGGGAGCCGAGAGCAACAGCAAGCATAGTGAGAGGATGTGAAATGTGTAAACTCAGGGTCGGTTAGGTTAGGTAAGGGGGAGGTGCAGCGAGACCTGGGTGTCCTTGTACACCGGTCACTGAACGTTGGCGTGCAGGTACAGCAGGCAGTGAAGAAAGCTAATGGAATGTTGGCCTTCATAGCAAGAGGATTTCAGTATAGGAGTAAAGAGGTTCTTCTGCAGTTGTATAGGGCTCTGGTGAGACCACATCTGGAGTATTGTGTACAGTTTTGGTCTCCTAATTTGAGGAAGGACATCCTTGTGATTGAGGCAGTGCAGCGTAGGTTCACGAGATTGATCCCTGGGATGGCGGGACTGTCATATGAGGAAAGATTGAAAAGACTAGGCTTGTATTCACTGGAGTTTAGAAGGATGAGGGGTGAATCTTATAGAAACAAATAAAATTATAAAAGGACTGGACAAGCTAGATGCAGGAAAAATGTTCCCAATGTTGGGCGAGTCCAGAACCAGGGGCCACAGTCTTAGAATAAAGGGGAGGCCATTTAAGACTGAGGTGAGAAAAAACTTTTTCACCTAGAGAGTTGTGAATTTGTGGAATTCCCTGACACAGAGGGCAATGGAGGCCAAGTCACTGGATGGATTTAAGAGAGAGTTAGATAGAGCTCTAGGGGCTAGTGGAATCAAGGGATATGTGGAGAAGGCAGGCACGGGTTATTGATAGGGGATGATCAGCCATGATCACAATGAATGGCGGTGCTGGCTCGAAGGGCCAAATGGCCTCCTCCTGCCCTGATTTTCGATGTTTCTATGTCACCTATCCATGTTCTCCACAGGTGCTGCCTGACCCACTGAGTTACTCCAGCATTTTGTGTCTATCTTCAGTTTAAACCAGCATCTGCAGTTCCTTCTTACATATTAAACTTATGGAGCCCTGTCTAAGCCTCTGGCACTGAGCAAGTCGTAGTCAATATTGGGGAAGTTAAAGTCACCACTGAGACAACCCTGTTGCTTTGACATCTTTCAGTCATCTGTCTACATATCTGCTCCTCTATCTGCGGCTTGCTACTGGGCAGCCTATAGTACAATCGCGTTAGAGTGCTCTCACCTTTCTTGTTTCTAAGCTGCAGCCACTCCGCCTCAGTGGATGAACCATCCAGTATGTCCTCTCTGAGTGCCACCGTGATAGTCTCCATGATCAGTAATGTAACTCCACCACCTCTTTACCTCGCTCTCCATCACGTGTGAAACATGGAAACTCCACAACATTGAGCTGCCAATCTTGTCCATCTCACAACCATGTTTCCCAATGGCCACAACATCATAGTCCCAAACACTGATCCAGGCTCCAAGCTCAACAACTCAACACAATACTCCTTGCATTGAACACAGCACACTTCACTCATTAGTGTCACCATATTGATCATTGTTAAATGGGAGACCTACTCTCCCCACCATCCTGATGAGAAGTCCCAGAGGTTTCCTTCTCACCCTGGGGATTGTGATGGGACTGTGTAGAGGGAGCGTCACTCTCTGACCCCGCGGGAAGGGGGTTGGTGTGGTGGGACTGTAGAGGGAGCCGCTCTGCCCCGTTTTTCCCGTGCTGTCCCGTGTGGTGACTGGGCTGGGGGCTGAACGACAAGGTGCCGTGCTGCCCATCCTGTCCCGTCCCGTCCCACCCTGTCCCGTCCCGTCCTGCTCCGTCCCGCCCTGCCCTGCCCCGTCCCACCCTGTCCCGTCCCGCCCTGCCCCGTCCTGCCCCGTCCCGCCCTGCCCCGTCCCGTCCCACCCTGCCCTGCCCCGTCCCGTCCCGCCCTGCCCCGTCCTGCTCCGTCCCACCCTGCCCTGCCCCGTCCTGCTCCGTCCCACCCTGCCCTGCCCCGTCCTGCTCTGTCCCACCCTGCCCTGCCCCGTCCCGTCCCACCCTGTCCCGCCCTGCCCCGTCCTGCTCCGTCCCGCCCTGCCCTGCCCCGTCCCGTCCTGATCCGTCCCTCCCTGCCCTGCCCCGTCCCGTCCCACCCTGTCCCGTCCCGTCCTGCTCCGTCCCACCCTGTCCCGTCCTGCTCCGTCCCACCCTGTCCCGTCCTGCTCCGTCCCGCCCTGCCCTGCCCCGTCCTGTCCCGTCCCACCCTGTCCCGTCCCGTCCTGCTCCGTCCCACCCTGCCCTGCCCCGTCCCGTCCCACCCTGTCCCGTCCCGTCCTGCTCCGTCCCACCCTGTCCCGTCCTGCTCCGTCCCGCCCTGCCCTGCCCCGTCCCGTCCTGCTCCGTCCCACCCTGTCCCGTCCTGCTCCGTCCCGCCCTGCCCTGCCCCGTCCCGTCCTGCTCCGTCCCACCCTGTCCCGTCCTGCTCCGTCCCGCCCTGCCCTGCCCCGTCCCGTCCTGCTCCGTCCCACCCTGCCCTGCCCCGTCCCGTCCCACCCTGTCCCGTCCCGTCCTGCTCCGTCCCACCCTGTCCCGTCCTGCTCCGTCCCGCCCTGCCCTGCCCCGTCCCGTCCCATCCTGTCCCGTCCCGTCCTGCTCCGTCCCACCCTGTCCCGTCCTGCTCCGTCCCGCCCTGCCCCGTCCCGTCCCGTCCTGCTCCGTCCCACCCTGTCCCGTCCTGCTCCGTCCCGCCCTGCCCTGCCCCGTCCCGTCCTGCTCCGTCCCACCCTGCCCTGCCCCGTCCCGTCCCATCCTGTCCCGTCCCGTCCTGCTCTGTCCCACCCTGCCCCGTCCTGCTCCGTCCCGCCCTGCCCTGCCCCGTCCTGTCCCGTCCCACCCTGTCCTGTCCCGTCCTGCTCCGTTCCACACTGCCCCGCCCCGTCCTGTCCCGCCCTGCTCCGTTCCACCCTGCCCTGCCCCGTCCCGTCCCAACCTGCCCCGTCCCGCCCTGCCCCGTCCTGCTCCGTCCCACCCTGCCCTGCCCCGTCCCGTCCCACCCTGTCCCGTCACGTTCTGCTCCGTCCCACCCTGCCCCGCCCTGCCCCGTCCCACCCTGCCCCGTCCCACCCTGTCCCGTCCCGTCCTGCTCCGTCCCACCCTGCCCTGCTCCGTCTCGTCCCGTCCTGCTCCGTCCCGCCCTGCCCCGCCCTGCTCCGTCCCGCCCTGCCCCGTCCCGTCCCACCCTGTCCCGTCCCGCCCTGCCCCGTCCTGCTCCGTCCCACCCTGCCCTGCCCCGTCCCGTCCCGCCCTGTCCCGTCCCGTCCTGCTCCGTCCCGCCCTGCCCCGTCCCGTTCCACCCTGTCCCGTCCCGCCCTGCCCCGTCCCGTTCCACCCTGCCCCGTCCCACCCTGTCCCGTCCCGTCCTGCTCCGTCCCACCCTGTCCCGTCCCGCCCTGCCCCTCCCTGCCCCGTCCCGCCCTGCCCCGTCCCGTCCCACCCTGTCCCGTCCCGTCCTGCTCCGTCCCACCCTGCCCTGCCCCGTCCCGTCCCGCCCTGCCCCGTCCTGCTCCGTCCCACCCTGTCCCGTCCTGCCCCGTCCTGCTCCGTCCCACCCTGCCCTGTCCCACCCTGCCCTGCTCCGTCCCACCCTGCCCCGCCCCGTCCCGTCCCACCCTGTCCCGTCCCGTCCTGCTCCGTCCCACCCTGCCCTGCCCCGTCCCGTCCCTCCCTGTCCCGTCCCGTCCTGCTCCGTCCCACCCTGCCCTGCCCCGTCCCGTCCCACCCTGTCCCGTCCCGCCCTGCCCCGTCCCGTCCCACCCTGTCCCGTCCCGTCCTGCTCCGTCCCACCCTGCCCTGCCCCGTCCCGTCCCGCCCTGCCCCGTCCTGCTCCGTCCCACCCTGCCCTGCCCCGTCCCGTCCCACCCTGTCCCGTCCCACCCTGTCCCGTCCCGTCCTGCTCCGTCCCACCCTGCCCCACCCCGTCCCTGTCCCTGTCCCTGTCCCTTGCTGCCCCTGTGTTGGGGGGCACATGCAGCAAGCAGACTGTGTGCATCTGGTGCATTGTTGCGGTGGGGGTGGGGCATGCCTGCCTGCGGGGTTGCTAGGCAACGGAGCAGCTGCCGTGAGGCTGGCTCCAGCCAAGCGTGTCGCTGCACCCGGCAATGATGTCATCGTCAGCGGCAAGCTGCTGGCAGACGGAGCTCGGCACTGCCCCTGCGCAGTTGCTGCTCCTCTGCTCAGCAACGCTGCAGCACTGCATCCCACACTCACACCCTCTCTCTGTCTCTTGCACAATGATGCGGCAGGCTCCGGCAGCAAGAAAGGTACTGGCGAGCGGTCCACTACTGCATGACTCCCCCACCCTCCGTCACCTTCATCACCCTCATCATCCTCCCCCACCCTCCGTCACTTCCATCACCCTTCCCCCACCCTCCGTCACCGGTGCCTCATCCTCCATCAACCTCCACAGCCCTGTGCCCATCCTCACCTCCCTCCTTTCTTCTGCTCATCCCCCACACCAGTGTGTGTGTGTGTCTGAGAGATCCTCATCACCCCCTCACCCAGCCCTCCATGGCCAGATGGTGGGGGGAGGTGTGTGTGTGTGTAGTGTGGGGGTGAGTGAGAGTGTGTGTGTGAGCTGCCAGTGTGCAATGTGTGGGCTCTGCCCTAGGGACAGTTAATGAGGCTGGTGACGGGCTGGGAGCAGACCTGTGAGGACAGGGACTCCGTCTACACCCTCACTCACTGCCCCCCCCCCCCCCTCCATTTCCCCCCCCCCCCCCCCTCTGTTGCTGTGCTCCATGCAGCTGTGTGTGGGCTGGGGTTTGTGGGAGGGGGGGTGGGGGTGCTGGCTTTGTAGGTGTGTGTGTACTGTGGGCTGCACTGTTTGCACAGAGAGTGATTGGGTCGGTCAGTCAGTCGGTCGGTGTGTGCAGGGAATGGTTGGGTTTCACCTGCTTTAGTTCATTTTATCAACGTGTCTGTTTGGGTTTGTTTGTACGTACCTGTGTCAGCCTGTGTCTCACCCTTGTGTGTCACAGAGTGATGATACAGTGTGGATACAGGCCCTTCAGCCCAACTTGCCCACACCGGCCAACAATGTCCCAGCTACACTAGTCACAGAGTGATACAGTGTGGAAACAGGCCCTTCAGCCCAACTTGCCCACACCAGCCAACAATGTCCCAGCTACACTAGTCATACAGTGTGGAAACAGGCCCTTCAGCCCAACTTGCCCACACTGGCCAACAATGTCCCAGCTACACTAGTCACAGAGTGATACAGTGTGGAAACAGGCCCTTCAGCCCAACTTGCCCACACTGGCCAACAATGTCCCAGCTACACTAGTCTCACTTGCCTGTGTTTGATCCATATCCCTCCAAACATGTCCTATCCATGTACCTGTCTAACTGTTTCTTAAATGATGGGATTTAATGTTTTCCCCATCACCTTAAACCTGTGTCCCCTGGTCCTTGATTCCCCTACTCTGGGCAAGAGACTCTGCATCTTCCCGATCTACTACTCCTATGATTTTATACACCTCTATAAGATATGTATGAGTGTGGGGCTGAGTCTAACGTGTGTGTATGTCTGTACCTGTGTCTGACCGGTGTGGCTGTGTACGTCTGTGTGTGTGCCTGTACTGTGTGCGTGTGTCTGTACGTGTGCCTATGTGCCTGTATTGTGTGTGTGTACATGTGTGTGTGTGCCTGTACTTGCCTGTGTTCCTGTACTGTGTGTGTGTGCCTGTACTGTGTGTCTGTACTGTGTGTGTGTGTGCCTGTACTTGCCTGTGTTCCTGTACTGTGTGTGTACATGTGTGTCTGTACTGTATGAGTGTACATGTGCGTGTACGTGCCGGTGTGCGTGTACCTGTACGTGTACTTGCCTGTGTCCGTGTACTGTGTGTGTACATGTGCGTGTACTATATGCTCGTGTGTGTGTACTGTATGCTGGTGTGTGTGCGTGTACATGTGTGCGTGTACATGTGTGTGTGTACATGTGTGTGTACTGTGTGCGTGTACATGTGTGTGTACTGTGTGCATGTACATGTGCGGGTACTGTGCGTGTACATGTGCGTGTACTGTGTGTGTGTACATGTGTGTGTACTGTGTGCCTGTGTGCGTGTACTGTGTGTGTGTACATGTGCGGGTACTGTGTGCGTGTACATGTGTGTGTACTGTGTGTGTGTACTGTGTGTGTACTGTGTGCCGGTGTGCGTGTACTGTGCTGCGGGTTGTACTGCTCCACTGTGCTGTGTCCGTGTACTAACTGATCTGTTCTCTCTCCGCTATCTCTCACCGCTCGCTCTGTCGCTGCTGCTGCTTGTCTTCTCTCGCCTCCTCCTCCTCCTCCTCCTCTCTCTGGCTCTGGCTCTGGCTCAGCAACCTGTCCGCCGTACAAAGGTGAGCATGGAGCAGCAAGCGGGGAACCCACTGTAACCCTCACCCCCCCCAAACACCCACCCCACCCACCCCCACCCACCCCCCCCCCACCCCCCCCCCCAAGCCCACCCCAGACCCACAACCCACCCACAGCCCACCCACCCCCCCCACCCACGCCACCACCCCCCGACCCCACCCCACCCCCCCCAACCCACGCCACCCCAACCCACCCCACCCAAAAATCCGACACCAAACCCACCCACCCGCCGACCCACCCAACCCCACTCCACCCCCGACCCCCACCCAACCCACCCACACGCCACCGCCCCCCAAACCCACCCAGCTCCCCACCCACCCTCCCACCCCGACAACCACCCCCCCCCCCCCCAAACCCACCCCCCACCACAAACCCCACCCAAACCCACCCACCCCCACCCACCCAAACCCACCCACCCCACCCCCCACCAAACCCACCCACCCCACCCCCCCCAAACCCACCCCCCCAACCCACCCACCCCCACCCAAACCCACCCCCACCCACACCCACCCACCCAACCCACCCACCCACCCACCACCACACCCACCCACCCACCACCCAAACCCCCCCAAACCCACCCCCCCAAACCCCCTACACCCAAACCCACCCACCAAACCCACCCACCCCAAACCCACCCACCCAACCCTTACACCCCCCCCTTTACCCTCACCCCCCCAACACCCCCCAAACCCACCCCCACCCAAACCCACCCACCCCCACCCAACCCCCCCCCCACCCTTACACACCCCCCTTTACCCTCGCCACCCCCCCTCACCTTCTCCCTTCCCTTGCCCCCCCCCCACCAACCCCCTCTACCCTCATCCCCCGCCACCCCACCAACCCCTCACCCGAACACACCCCCCTGCCCCACCCATCCCCAGCCCCACCCACCACACACCCACACAAAGGCAAGCATAGAGCAGCAAGCGGAACCACCACGGTACCTACACCCACCCCCCCTCGCGCCCTCACCCACCGCTCACCCAAACCCACCCCCACCCCACTGCCCCCACCCACCCGCACAGAGCAGTGAGCAGGATCTCCCTCTATCCTGCCCACCCCACCCTCACCGCCCCTCACCCTTACACTGCCCCCACCCCCCTCCTCACCTCTCACCCCTGCACCAAGGTGCGTATATGGCAGCGGCAAGGGGGTCTCCCTCTGCACTGTGACCCCTGTACCCCCCCCCTCCCCCTCATCATCACCCCTCCCCCGCCCACCCACAGTATGTCACAACAGGCCCTTCTGCCCAACTTGCCCATGCAACCAACAAGCCCCATCTATGCTAGTCCCACCTGCCCGTGTTTGGCCCATATCCCTCCAAACCTAGAAACAAAGTACAGCAGATGTTGGTTTATAGCAAAGAGAAACACAGAGTGCTGGAGTAACTCAGCGGGTCAGGCAGCATCTGTGGAGAACATGGATAGGTGACGTTTCACAGAGTGCTGGAGTAACTCAGCGGGTCAGGCAGCATCTGTGGAGAACATGGATAGGTGACGTTTCACAGAGTGCTGGAGTAACTCAGTGGGTCAGGCAGCATCTGTGGAGAACATGGATAGGTGACATTTCACAGAGTGCTGGAGTAACTCAGCGGGGCAGGCAGCATCTGTGGAGAACATGGATAGGTGACGTTTCACAGAGTGCTGGAGTAACTCAGCGGGTCAGGCAGCATCTGTGGAGAACATGGATAGGTGACGTTTCACAGAGTGCTGGAGTAACTCAGCGGGTCAGGCAGCATCTGTGGAGAACATGGATAGGTGACATTTCACAGAGTGCTGGAGTAACTCAGTGGGTCAGGCAGCATTTCTGGAGGGCATGGATACAAAGATGTGGAGACAAAGACAAAGGATGAGTTACTTTTTGGGTCGGGACCTTTCTTCAGTCTGAAAATAGGGTCTCGACCCGAAACGTCACCATCGTTTAGCGTGATAGAGTGATACAGTGTGGAAACAGGCCCTTCTGCCCAACTTGCCCACACCAGCCAACATGCCCCAGCTACACTAGTCCCACTTGCCTGCGCTTGGTCCATTTCCCTCCAAAACTGTCCTATCCATGTACCTGTCTAACTGTTTCTTAAACGTTGGGATAGTCCCAGCCTCAACTACCTCCTCTGGCAGCTTGTTCCATACACCCACCACAGTTTGTGTGAAAAAGTTACCCCTCAGATTGCTATTAAATCTTTTCCCCTTCACCTTGAACCTATGTCCTCTGGTCCTCGATTCCCCTACTTTGGATAAAAGACTCTGTGCATCTACTCGATCTATTTCTCTCATGATTTTACACACCTCTATAAGATCGCCCCTCATCCTCCTGCGCTCCAAGGGATAGAGACCCAGCCTACTCAACCTCTCCCTATAGCTCACACCCTCTAGTCCTGGCAACATCCTCGTAAATCTTTTCTGAACCCTTTCCAGCTTGACAATATCTTTCCTATAACATGGTGCCCAGAACTGAACACAATATTCTAAATGCGGTCTCACCAACGTCTTATACAACTGCAACATGACCTCCCAACTTCTATACTCAATACTCTGACTGATGAAGGCCAAAGTGCCAAAAGCCTTTTTGACCACCTTATCTACCTGCGACTCGACATTCAAGGAACCATGCACCTGTACTCCTAGATCCCTCTGCTCTACAACACTACCCAGAGGTCGATCATTCACTGTGTAGGTTCTGCCCTTGTTTGACATCCCAAAATGCAACACCTCACACTTCTCTGTATTAAATTCCATCAACTATTCCTCTGCCCACCTGGCCAATCGATCCAGATCCTGCTGCAATTTTTGGCACCCATCTTCACTATCTGCAATGGATAGCGAATGAATTATGTAATGAATTCCATAGATTCACCACCCTATGACTAAAGAAATTCCTCCTCATCTTCCTAGTGGAACGTCCTTTAATTCTGAGGCAATGACTGGTCCTAGACTCTCCCACTTGTGGAAACATCCTCCCCACATCCACTCTATTCAAGCCTTTCACGGTTCGATAAATTTAAATGAGGTCCCCCTCATGGCTCAGCGGGTCAGGCAGCATCTATGGAGAACATGGATAGGTGACGTTTCACACAGTGCTGGAGTAACTCAGCGGGTCAGGCAGCATCTATGGAGAACATGGATAGGTGACGTTTCACTCAGTGCTGGAGTAACTCAGCGGGCCAGGCAGCATCTGTGGAGAACATGGATAGGTGACGTTTCACAGAGTGCTGGAGTAACTCAGCGGGTCAGGCAGCATCTGTGGAGAACATGGATAGGTGACGTTTCACAGAGTGCTGGAGTAACTCAGCGGATCAGGCAGAGTTACTTGGTTGGAGAAATCAATATTTATACAGCTGGGTGTGAGCTGCCCAAGCCAAATATGAGGTGGTGTTCCTGATAATTTGCGTGTGGCCTCACTCTGACAGTGGAGGAGGCCCAGGACAGGAAGGTCAGTGGGAATGGGATGGAGTTAGTGTTTGGCAACCAGGAGATCAGGTGGGCTCAGGCAGTTTTTCCATTGAAAGTGGTGTTGCAGGTAGATCGGCCTTTCCACACGTTGCCCTTCATCTGTCAGAATATTGAGTATAGAATGTGTTGGAAGGAACTGCAGATGCTGGTTTAACTGAAGATAGACACAAAGTGCTGGAGTAACTCAGCGAGACAGGCAAGCAATCTCTGCAGGAAAAGAATGGGTGACGTTTCAGGTTGTGACCCTTCACACTCAGGGAAGAGAGTCTCGAGGGATGAAACGATACAGAACAGATCAGAGTCGGCACTGATGGCCAAAGAACCCACAATGGTCCATTGTTGGCTGTGGAGGAGGTGTCAGTTTGGGCTCTTTAGTCTTTGGTGCCAGCTCTGATCTCAGCCATGAATACATTGAATGGCGGTGCTGGCTCGAAGGGCCGAATGGCCTACTCCTGCACCTATTGTATGTTATTCTGTACCTTTTCATACCTCTAGTTTCCCTCTCCCCTGAATCTGTCTGAAGACCCGAAACGTCACCCGTTCCTTCTCTCCAGAGATGCTGCCTGTCCCACTGAGGTACTCTGGCATCTTGTGTCCATATTGAGTATAGAAGTTGAGAGGTCACGTTACAGTTGTACAAGTCATTGGTGAGGCCACACTAGAATATTGTGTTCAGTTCTGGTCAAGCTGGAAATGGTACATAGAAGGTTTACAAGGACGTTGCCAGGACTAGAGGGTGTGAGCTACAGGGAGAGGTTGAGTAGGCTGGGTCTCTATTCCATGGAGCGCAGGAGGATGAGGGGTGATCTTATAGAGGTGTACAAAATCATGAGAGGAGTAGATCGGGTAGATGTACAGAGTCTCTTGCCCAGAGTAGGGGAATCGAGGACCAGAGGTCGTAGGTTTATGGTGAGGGGGAAATTTAATGGGAATCCGAGGGTAACTTTTCAACTTGTATGGAACAAGCTGCCAGAGTAGTTAAGCTGAAACTATCATAAGATTTAAAATACATTTGGACAGGTAATGGATAAGAAATGTTTTAAGGGTATGGGCCACACACAGCAGGTAGGACTAGTATACATGGGCATGTTGGGCTGGGAGTGTAGCTCACACTCACTCCTGGTCCAGTGTGGGAGTGTAGCTCACACTCACTCCTGGTCCAGTGTGGGAGTGTAGCTCACACTCACTCCTGGTCCACTCTGGGACCCAGAGCATGGAGAATGCTACTTTGTTATGTACTGACAACTGAACAATGAGATAGTTACTTGCTGGAGCTTCAGGAGCACAATAACACACAAATATACGTGTAATGTTCAATAATAATATATATTAATGATCATCAATACGGGGAAGCTGACCAGTGGAAACTCACGGTCCGTGGTGGCAGCAACGACACACAACATAGAAGGTTGATGTAGAGCTGGGCAGTGTTACAGAGCACTACTATCCACATCATTGTGACCCTCACACTATCCTTCATCAGATTTTACTCCTTGCACTAAATGCCATTCCTCACCCTGTGTCTGTACACTATGAATGGCTCGATGGTAATCATGTATTGTCTTTCTGCTGACTGGATAGCACGCAACAAAAGCTTCTCACTGTACCTCGGTACACGTGACAATAAACTCATCTGAACTGAAGAAGCTGTTCTTGAACCTGGAGGTCACGGTTTTCAGGCTCCTGTACCTTCTTCCCCATGGTAGCAGCGAGATGAGAGTGTGTGTAGGGTGGTGTGGGTCTCTGATGATGCTGGCTGCCTTGTTGAGGCAGCAACTCCTGTAGATCCCTTCGATGGTGGGGAGGTCAGTACTGTGATGGACCTTCGATGGTGGGGAGGTCAGTACTGTGCCGACCTGACCTTCGATGGTGGGGAGGTCAGTACTGTGCTGACCTGACCTTCGATGGTGGGACGGTCAGGACTGTGATGGATCTTCGATGGTGGGGAGGTCAGTACTGTGATGGATCTTCGATGGTGGGACGGTCAGTACTGTGATGGACCTTCGATGGTGGGGAGGTCAGTACTGTGATGGATCTTCGATGGTGGGACGGTCAGTACTGTGATGGACCTTCGATGGTGGGGAGGTCAGTACTGTGATGGATCTTCGATGGTGGGACGGTCAGTACTGTGATGGATCTTCGATGGTGGGGAGGTCAGTACTGTGATGGATCTTTCGATGGGGAGGTCAGTACTGTGCTGACCTGACCGTCGATGGTGGGGAGGTCAGTACTGTGATGGATCTTCGATGGTGGGGAGGTCAGTACTGTGATGGATCTTCGATGGTGGGACGGTCAGTACTGTGATGGATCTTCGATGGTGGGGAGGTCAGTACTGTGATGGATCTTTCGATGGGGAGGTCAGTACTGTGCTGACCTGACCTTCGATGGTGGGGAGGTCAGTACTGTGATGGATCTTCGATGGTGGGGAGGTCAGTATTCTGATGGATCTTTCGATGGGGAGGTCAGTACTGTGCTGACCTGACCGTCGATGGTGGGGAGGTCAGTACGGGCCCTCACACCCGTCCACCACCTTGGGTACTGTTGGGGGGCAATGGGATGTCGGACCCTGCAGGGGGCTCCCATACACACCACACGAAGAACTGTAGGCGCTGGATGCTGGAGAAAAACACCAAGTGCTGGAGGAACTTGGGTCGGGCAGCATCTGTGGAGGGGATGGGCGTGGCATTTAGGGCTGTGACGCAGTGTGAAGGAGGGGAGGTGGCTCGTCAGGTGTCTGGTGAGGGTGGGGATTGGTTAGTGAGGCACCAAATGGACATTTCTGTGGCCAAGAGTGTGATTCACATCAGTTGAGTTTATTGCCACGTGTGCTGAGGTACAGTGAGAAGCTTTCGTTACGTGCTGACCAGTCAGCAGAAAGACAATACATGTCACAATCGACCCATTTACAGTGTATAGATACATGATAAGGGAATAACGTTTAGTGCAAGGTAAACCCAGCAAAGTCCATTCAAGCATAGTCCGAGGGTCACCAATGAGGTAGATAGTTGCCTAGGGTAGTATTATTATTAGTAATTAATTGATTTTTAAATATGGTAGAAGTGTTGGGGAAAAGGGGTGAGATTTAATAAGTTATTCTTCTCACTCCTTTTCGAGCTTGTACAGACACAGAGTTGGACATTGGAACTTTGCTTTTGTTCTTTTCATTGCTTTGTAAATATTGATTGTAATGTCCAATTGTTTGATCATTTCGATTTTGTTACTATTAATGTCTTTAATGTCTTTACTTGTTCGGAATAAATAATAAATAATAGTAGTTCAGCACTGATCTCTGGTTGTAGTGGGATGGTTCAGTTGCCTGATAACAGCTGGGAAGAAAATGTCCCTGAATCTGCACATTTATACCGTTTGTCTGATGTGTGAGGGGAGAAGAGGGAATGGCCAGGGGCGTGATTGGTCCTTGATGATGCTGCTGGCCTTGCCGAGGCAGCGTGAGGTGTAGATGGAGTCAATGGAAGGGAGGTTGGTTTGTGTGATGGTCTGGGCTGCGTCCACAATTTGCTGTAATTTCTTGCGGTCCTGGATGGAGCTGTTTCCCAAACCATGCTGTGATGCATCCCGATAAATGCTTTCTATGGTGCATCTGTAGAAGTTGGTGAGAGTTGTTGGGGACTTGCCGAACTTCCTAAAGGGGCTGTCCCACTGCGGGGACCTAACTTGCGAATTTAGAAGAGTTTGCGCTCGACTCAAATTCGCAGCATAGTTGACACATGTGGTCCTAGGAGGTCACTGCAACTCTCCTTGATGCTCAAGGGAAGTTCCCGCATAAACCGCGGGGCATCAGTTTGGTAGAGGAACATTATTCAGCATGCTAGGATCACTAATGTAGTTATAGGCAGTCGAGGTAGCCATAGGCAATCTCCTTTGCTGACCAGGCATTTTAATTGGCTCATTGCAGTTTTCAGAACCAAGGAAACCGACCGGTAATGTTAAATGTCTGCTAAACTTTATTAAAAAGTTGTCTGCTTCGTAAAAGTGTCTCCCCTCCTTCTCTCTCCCCCCCTTCTCTCCCCCCCTTCTCTCCACCCCCTTCTCCCCTCCTTCTCTCCCCCCCCCTTCTCTCCCCCCCTTCTCTCCTCCCCCCCTTCTCTCCCCCCCTTCTCTCCCCCCTTCTCTCCCCCCTTCTCTCTCCCCCTTCTCTCTCCCCCCTTCTCTCTCCCCCCGTCTCTCCCTCCTCCCCCTCCCCTCTCTCCCCCCCCTCTCTCTCCCCCGCCCCCCGCTCTCTCTCTCCCCCCTCCCTCTCTCTCCCCTCTCTCTCCCCCCTTCTCTCCCCCCTTCTCTCCCCCTTCTCTCCCCCCCTTCTCTCTCCCCCCCCCTTCTCTCTCCCCCCCCCTTCTCTCTCCCCCCCCCTTCTCTCTCCCCCCCCCTTCTCTCTCCCCCCCTTCTCGTCTCCTACTCCCCCACTTCTCCCATCCCCACTTCTCCTCCCCCCACTTCTCTCTCCCCCCTTCCTCTCCCCCTTCTCTCTCCCCCCTTTCTTTCCCCCTTCTCTCTCCCCCTCTCTCTCCCCCCTTCTCTCTCCCCCTTCGCCTCTCTTCGCCCCCCCTTCTCTCTTCCCCCCCTTCTCTCTCTCCCCCCCTTCTCTCTCCCCTCCCCCCCCTTCTCTCTCTCCTCCCTCCCCCCCTTCTGCTCTCCCCTCCCCCCCTTCCTCTCCCCTCCCCCCCTTCTCTCCCCTCCCACGCCCTCTTCTTCCTCCCCTCCCCCCCTTCTCTCCCTCCCCCCCCTTCTCTCGCCCTCCCCCCCCTGTCTCCCCGCTCCCCCCCTTCTCTCCCCTCCCCCCCTTCTCTCCCCTCCCCCCCCCTTCTGCTCTCCCCTCCCCCCCCTTCCTCCCCTCCCCCCCCCCTTCTCTCCCCCTCCCCCCCCTTCTCTCCCCTCCCCCCCTTCTCTCCCCCCCCCCCCCCTTCTCTCCCCTCCCCCCCCCCGGGCGCTCTCCCTCCCCCCCGGCTCTCCCCGCCCCCCCCTTCTCGCCCTCCCCCTCTTCTCGCCCCTCCCCCCCTTCTCTCCCCTCCCCCCCTTCTCTCTCATCCCCCCCCCCCCTCTCTCCCCCTCCCCCCCTCTCTCCCTCCCCCCCTTCTCTCCCCCCCCCCCCCTTTCTCTCCCCCCCCCCCTTCTCTCCCCTCCCCCCCCCTTCTCTCTCCCCCCCCCTTCTCTCACCTTCCTGTTCATCGCGGGTGTGAATTTCAGACAGCGTTCCCCCGCTTTCCCTGGCCCCCGCCTTTGCGTTGTGTGTGTGTGTGTGCGCGTGTGCGCGGTTGGTCGATCCAGCTCGCGGTTTTATCGCTGACGATCGATCCAGCTCGAGGTTTTTCAGGCGAGTGCCCTCGAGCTTGAAGGTCGAAGACAGTCGCTGAAAAGTGGCGTTGGTGGGACAGGCCCTTACTGAAGTCCACCCCCCCACTCTGGGACGTGTGCACTGGGAGATCAGTGTGTAGTCCTATACACCATGCCGTGAAGCTCAGCGTTCACAGTTATGGTCAATACTGTCGCAACACAGAAGCTGCAGGTTTATTATTGGCATGTGTACTAACCAACGTACAGTGCACAGCTTTGTTTTAGAGTGATACAGATACTAGTCCCACCTGCCCACTCTTGGGTCCATATCCCCCCTAACCTGTCCTATCCAGGTACCTGTCTAAATGTTTTGTGAAACGATGCATAGTCCTTTATATGGCTGTTAGAAGGATGAGGGGGGGGGGGGGGGGTCTTATAGAAACCTATAAAATTATAAAAGGACTGGACAAGCTAGATGCAGGAAAAATGTTCCCAATGTGGGGGCGAGTCCAGAACCAGGGGGCCACAGTCTTAGAATAAAGGAGGAGGGTCATTTAAGACTGAGGTGAGAAAAAATCTTTTTCACCCAGAGAGTTGTGATTTGTGGAATTCCCTGCCACAGAGAGGGCAGTGGAGGCCAAGTTACTGGATGGGTTTAAGAGAGAGTTAGATAGAGCTCTAGGGTTAGTGGAGTCAAGGGATATGGGGAGAAGGCAGGCACGGGTTATTGATAGGGGACGATCAGCCATGATCACAATGGATTCAGTATTCAGTATTTCTTTAATATCATTTTCACTGAATACTCGCATACACAGAGGAAATGAAAAAAACGTTGCTCCATCAGTTTCCATTCAGTGTAGTTAGTAAAAAAGGATAAATACATAGAGCTTTAAAAACAAATTAAGATTACCATGTCTAAAAACAGAAAGTAGGCCTAAAATTTACAATAGGATAAAACAGACATTCCGATCGACAGTGGCTTTACAGTGGCTTTGGTTTTGACAGGTGCCGAACTGTCAAAGTATGGGCGAGGTTAGATCAGAATCAGAATCCGAATGCTTTATTGTCATTGCATGTGTCACATACAACGAGATTACTGTGTCTCTCCATTTAAAAGAACTTCAAACATTCACATACTCATACTTTTTACACTCCCTCCCTCCCCAAACCCACCCATGATTTACATTTACATAAATTAACACTGTCTCCCACCCCCCCTCCTTCCCCATAACCTGCTCCCGAGACAGAGTTCAGTTCCAAGATTGCTGATGGTAAAAGCTGTTCTTGAGTCTGGCAGTGCATGACTTTAGCGATCCTGTACCTTTTTCCTGAGGGCAGCAGTGTGAAAAGGTGGTGACAAGGATGTGTAATGTCTTCACGATATTACAGGTCCTGCTGCGGCATCTGGAGTGGTAAATGTCCTCCAGAGGGGGCAGGGGGAGTCCAATGATACCCTGGGCAGTTTTTATCACCCTCTGGAGAGCTGTTCTGTCAGCTGCTGAACAGTTCCCAAACCAGGCAGTTATGCAGTAAGTCAGTATGCTTTCTACCGAACAGCAGTAGAAAGACTTCCAGCAGTTTAGCAGACAGATGGCCTTCCTCAGTGTTCTGATGAAGTAAAGTCTCTGTTGCGCCTTTTTTACAACTACAGCAGAGTTCACAGACCATTTAAGATCCTCACTGATGTTGATCCCCAGAAATTAAAACTAGGCACCCTCTCCACCTCCTCGCCCCCTATCTCCAGTGGCCTGAGCTCCGCTCTATGTCGCCTGAATCATGAGGATCTCCTTTGTCTTTTTAGTGTCCGAGAGAGATTGTTGTGAGCACACCACTCAGAAGTCTGTGCACCTCCTCTCTATAGGCGACCTCGTTCCCATTGAGATGAGCCCCACCACGGTCCGTATCGTCCGCAAATTTTATGATCCTATTTGCGGGGTGATGGGGCAAGCATCATGTGTGTATAGGGCGTAGAGGACGACTGAGCACACAGCCTGCGTGCTCCTGTGCTGAGGGTCAGGGATGTCGAGGTGTAAGTACCAAGTCTCACCACTGGGGGCTTCACTGAGAAAGTCCCATACCACCTACACAGTTTACTGCTGAGGCCAA
>NC_045956.1:190486238-190520855 GCF_010909765.2 Amblyraja radiata | reverse complement strand
CTCTGCCCCGTTTTCCCCCCGTGCTGTCCCCGTTGTGGTGACTGGGCTGGGGGCTGAACGACAAGGTGCCGTGCTGCCCATCCTGTTCCCGTCCCGTCCCACCCTGTCCCGTCCCGTCCTGCTCCGTCCCGCCCTGCCCTGCCCCGTCCCACCCTGTCCCGTCCCGCCCTGCCCCGTCCTGCCCCGTCCCGCCCTGCCCCGTCCCGTCCCACCCTGCCCTGCCCCGTCCCGTCCCGCCTGCCCCGTCCTCTCCGTCCCACCCTGCCCTGCCCCGTCCTGCTCCGTCCCACCCTGCCCTGCCCCCGTCCTGCTCTGTCCCACCCTGCCCTGCCCCGTCCCGTCCCACCCTGTCCCGCCCTGCCCCGTCCTGCTCCGTCCCTCCCTTCCCTCCCCGTCCCGTCCTGCTCCGTCCCACCCTGCCCTGCCCCGTCCCGTCCCACCCTGTCCCGTCCCGTCCTGCTCCGTCCCACCCTGTCCCGTCCTGCTCCGTCCCACCCTGTCCCGTCCTGCTCCGTCCCGCCCTGCCCTGCCCCGTCCTGTCCCGTCCCACCCTGTCCCGTCCCGTCCTGCTCCGTCCCACCCTGCCCTGCCCCGTCCCGTCCCACCCTGTCCCGTCCCGTCCTGCTCCGTCCCACCCTGTTCCCGTCCTGCTCCGTCCCGCCCTGCCCTGCCCCGTCCCGTCCTGCTCCGTCCCACCCTGTCCCGTCCTGCTCCGTCCCGCCCTGCCCTGCCCCGTCCCGTCCTGCTCCGTCCCACCCTGTCCCGTCCTGCTCCGTCCCGCCCTGCCCTGCCCCGTCCCGTCCTGCTCCGTCCCACCCTGCCCTGCCCCGTCCCTCCCACCCTGTCCCGTCCCGTCCTGCTCCGTCCCACCCTGTCCCGTCCTGCTCCGTCCCGCCCTGCCCAGCCCCGTCCCGTCCCATCCTGTCCCGTCCCGTCCTGCTCCGTCCCACCCTGTCCCGTCCTGCTCCGTCCCGCCCTGCCCCGTCCCGTCCCGTCCTGCTCCGTCCCACCCTGTCCCGTCCTGCTCCGTCCCGCCCTGCTCTGCCCCGTCCCGTCCTGCTCCGTCCCACCCTGCCCTGCCCCGTCCCGTCCCATCCTGTCCCGTCCCGTCCTGCTCTGTCCCACCCTGTCCCGTCCTGCTCCGTCCCGCCCTGCCCTGCCCCGTCCTGTCCCGTCCCACCCTGTCCTGTCCCGTCCTGCTCCGTTCCACACTGCCCCCCCGTCCTGTCCCGCCCTGCTCCGTCCCACCCTGCCCTGCCCCGTCCCGTCCCAACCTGCCCCGTCCCGCCCTGCCCCGTCCTGCTCCGTCCCACCCTGCCCTGCCCCGTCCCGTCCCACCCTGTCCCGTCACGTTCTGCTCCGTCCCACCCCTGCCCCGCCCTGCCCCGTCCCACCCTGCCCCGTCCCACCCTGTCCCGTCCCGTCCTGCTCCGTCCCACCCTGCCCTGCTCCGTCTCGTCCCGTCCTGCTCCGTCCCGCCCTGCCCCGCCCTGCTCCGTCCCGCCCTGCCCCGTCCCGTCCCACCCTGTCCCGTCCCGCCCTGCCCCGTCCTGCTCCTTCCCCCCTCCCTGCCCCGTCCCTCCCGCCCTGTCCCGTTCCCGTCCTGCTCCGTCCCGCCCTGCCCCGTCCCGTTCCACCCCCTGTCCCGTCCCGCCCTGCCCCCGTCCCGTTCCACCCTGCCCCGTCCCACCCGTCCCGTCCCGTCCTGCTCCGTCCCACCCTGTCCCGTCCCGCCCTGCCCCGCCCTGCCCCGTCCCGCCCTGCCCCGTCCCGTCCCACCCTGTCCCGTCCCGTCCTGCTCCGTCCCACCCTGCCCTGCCCCGTCCCGTCCCGCCCTGCCCCGTCCTTCTCCGTCCCACCCGTCCTCCCGTCCTGCCCCCGTCCTGCTCCCGTCCCCCCCTGCCCTGTCCCACCCTGCCCTGCTCCGTCCCACCCTGCCCCCCCCCGCCCGTCCACCCCTGTCCCGTCCCGTCCTGCTCCGTCCCACCCCTGTCCTGCCCCGTCCCGTCCCACCCTGTCCCGTCCCTTCCTGCTCCGTCCCACCCTGCCCTGCCCCGTCCCGTCCCACCCTGTCCCGTCCCGCCCTGCCCCCGTCCCGTCCCACCCTTCCCTCCCGTCCTGCTCCGTCCACCCTGCCCTGCCCCGTCCCGTCCCGCCCTGGCCACCGTCCTGCTCCGTCCCACCAACTGGCCCTGCCCCGTCCCGTCCCCCCTGTCCCGTCCCACCCTGTCCCGTCCCGTCCTGCTCCCCTTCCCACCCTGCCCCACCCCGTCCCTGTCCCTGTCCCTGTCCCTTGCTGCCCCTGTGTTGGGGGGCACATGCAGCAAGCAGACTGTGTGCATCTGGTGCATTGTTGACGGTGGGGGTGTGGGCATGCCTGCCTGCGGGGTTGCTAGGCAACGGAGCAGCTGCCGTGAGGCTGGCTCCAGCCAAGCGTGTCGCTGCACCCGGCAATGATGTCATCGTCAGCGGCAAGCTGCTGTCAGACGGAGCTCGGCACTGCCCCTGCGCAGTTGCTGCTCCTCTGCTCAGCAACGCTGCAGCACTGCATCCCACACTCACACCCTCTCTCTGTCTCTTGCACAATGATGCGGCAGGCTCCGCAGCAAGAAGGTACTGGCGAGCGGTCCACTACGGCATGACTCCCCCACCCTCCGTCACCTTCATCACCCTCATCAGCCTCCCCCACCCTCCGTCACTTCCATCACCCTTCCCCCACCCTCTGGTGCACCGTGCCTCATCCTCCATCAACCTCCACGGCCCTGTGGCCCATCCTCACCTCCCTCCTTTCTTCTGCTCATACCCCCACACCAGTGTGTGTGTGTGTCTGAGAGATCCTCATCACCCCCCTCACCCAGCCCTCCATGGCCAGATGGTGGGGGGGAGGGTGTGCGTGTGTGTAGTGTGGGGGTGAGTGAGAGTGTGTGTGTGAGCTGCCAGTGTGCAATGTGTGGGGCTCTGCCCTAGGACAGTTATGAGGCTGGTGACGGGCTGGGAGCAGACCTGTGAGACAGGGACTCCGTCTACACCCTCACTCACTGCCCCCCCCCCCCCCCTCCATTCCCCCCCTCCATCACCCCCCACGGTTGCTGTGCTCCATGCAGCTGTGTGGGGGCTGGGGTTGTGGGAGGGGGGGGGGGTGGGGGTGCTGGCTTTGTAGGTGTGTGTGTACTGTGGGCTGCACTGTTTGCACAGAGAGTGATTGGGTCGGTCAGTCAGTCGGTCGGTGTGTGCAGGGAATGGTTGGGTTTCACCTGCTTTAGTTCATTTTATCAACGTGTCTGTTTGGGTTTGTTTGTACGTACCTGTGTCAGCCTGTGTCTCACCCTTGTGTGTCACAGAGTGATGATACAGTGTGGATACAGGCCCTTCAGCCCAACTTGCCCACACCGGCCAACAATGTCCCAGCTACACTAGTCACAGAGTGATACAGTGTGGAAACAGGCCCTTCAGCCCAACTTGCCCACACCAGCCAACAATGTCCCAGCTACACTAGTCATACAGTGTGGAAACAGGCCCTTCAGCCCAACTTGCCCACACCGGCCAACATTGTCCCAGCTACACTAGTCACAGAGTGATACAGTGTGGGAACAGGCCCTTCAGCCCAACTTGCCCACACTGGCCAACAATGTCCCAGCTACACTAGTCTCACTTGCCTGTGTTTGATCCATATCCCTCCAAACCTGTCCTATCCATGTACCTGTCTAACTGTTTCTTAAATGATGGGATTTAATGTTTTCCCCATCACCTTAAACCTGTGTCCCCTGGTCCTTGATTCCCCTACTCTGGGCAAGAGACTCTGCATCTTCCCGATCTACTACTCCTATGATTTTATACACCTCTATAAGATATGTATGAGTGTGGGGCTGAGTCTAACGTGTGTGTATGTCTGTACCTGTGTCTGACCGGTGTGGCTGTGTACGTCTGTGTGTGTGCCTGTACTGTGTGCGTGTGTCTGTACGTGTGCCTATGTGCCTGTATTGTGTGTGTGTACATGTGTGTGTGTGCCCTGTACTTGGCCTGTGTTCCTGTACTGTGTGTGTGTGCCTGTACTGTGTGTCTGTACTGTGTGTGTGTGTGCCTGTACTTGCCTGTGTTCCTGTACTGTGTGTGTACATGTGTGTCTGTACTGTGTGTCTGTACTGTGTGAGTGTACATGTGCGTGTACGTGCCGGTGTGCGTGTACCTGTACGTGTACTTGCCTGTGTCCGTGTACTGTGTGTGTGTACATGTGCGTGTACTATATGCTGGTGTGTGTGTACTGTATGCTGGTGTGTGTGTACTGTGTGCGTGTACATGTGTGTGTGTACATGTGTGTGTACTGTGTGCGTGTACATGTGTGTGTACTGTGTGCATGTACATGTGTGCGTGTACTGTGTGCGTGTACATGTGCGTGTACTGTGTGTGTGTACATGTGTGTGTACTGTGTGCCTGTGTCCGTGTACTGTGTGTGTGTACATGTGTGTGTACTGTGTGCCTGTGTCCGTGTACTGTGTGCGTGTACATGTGTGTGTACTGTGTGCCGGTGTGCGTGTACTGTGCTGCGGGTTGTACTGCTCCACTGTGCTGTGTCCGTGTACTAACTGATCTGTTCTCTCTCCGCTATCTCTCACCGCTCGCTCTGTCGCTGCTGCTGCTTGTCTTCTCTCGCCTCCTCCTCCTCCTCCTCCTCTCTCTGGCTCTGGCTCTGGCTCAGCAACCTGTCCGCCGCACAAAGGTGAGCATGGAGCAGCAAGCGGGACCCCTGTACCCTCACCCCCCCAACACCCACCCCACCCACCCCCCCAAACCCACCCACCCAAACCCATCCACCCACCCCCCCAACACCCACCCCACCCAAACCCACCCAAACCCACCCACCCCCCCACCCACCCAAACCCACCCACCCACCCACCCCCCACCCCACCCACCCCACCACCCCACCCACACACACCCAAACCCACCCACCCCCCACCCACCCAAACCCACCACCCCACCCCCACCCAAACCCACCCACCCACCCCCCCCCAAAACCCACCCACCCCCCCACCCCACCCCCACCCCCCACCCACCCCCCCCACCCCACCCAAACCCACCCAAACCCACCCACCCCCACCCAGCCCAAACCCACCCACCCCCCCCCACGCCAAACCCACCCCCCCACCCCCCCCCAAACCCACCCACCCAACCCACCCGCCCCCACCCAAAACCCCCCCCACCCACACCCACCCACCCCAACCCACCCACCCCACCCACCACCCAAACCCACCCACCCACCACCCAAACCCACCCCCCCAAACCCACCCACCCAAACCCACCTACACCCAACCCACCCCCCAACCCACCCACCCAAACCCACCCACCCAAACCCTTACACACCCCCCTTTACCCTCACCCCCCCAACACCCACCCCAACCCACCCCCACCCAAACCCCCCACCCCCACCCAACCCCCCCCCCCACCCTTACACACCCCCCTTTACCCTCGTCCCCCCCCCCCCCACCCCTCTCCCTTCCCTTTCCCCCCCCCACCAACCCCCTCTACCCTCAATCCCCCTCCCCCCCACCACCACCCCTCACCCCGAACACCCCCCCCCCTTCCCTACCCACTCCCCCCCCCCCCCACCACCCACCACCCCCACAAATTCAAGCATAGAGCAGCAAGCGGAACCCACACTGTACCTACACCCACCCCCCCTCGCTCCCTCACCCACCTCTCCCCCCAAACCCACCCCACCCCCACTGCCCCCACCCACGCCGCACAGAGCAGTGAGCAGATCTCCCTCTATCCTGCCCACCCCACCCTCACCGCCCTCACGCCTTACACTGCCCCACCCCCCTCCTCACCTCTCACCCCTGCACCAAGGTGCTTATATGGCGAGCGGCAAGGGGGTCTCCCTCTGCCTGTGACCCCTGTAACCCCCCCCCTCCCCCCTCATCATCACCCCTCCCCCCCCACCCACAGTATGTCACAACAGGCCCTTCGTGCCCAACTTGCCCATGCAACCAACAAGCCCCATCTATGCTATCCCACCTGCCCGTGTTTGGCCCATATCCCTCCAAACCTAGAAACAAAGTACAGCAGATTTGGTTTATAGCAAAGAGAAACACAGAGTGCTGGAGTAACTCAGCGGGTCAGGCAGCATCTGTGGAGAACATGGATAGGTGACGTTTCACACAGTGCTGGAGTAACTCAGCGGGTCAGGCAGCATCTGTGGAGAACATGGATAGGTGGACGTTTCACAGAGTGCTGGAGTAACTCAGTGGGTCAGGCAGGCATCTGGGGAGAACATGATAGGTGACATTTCACAGAGTGCTGGAGTACTCAGCGGGGCAGGCAGCATCTGTGGAGAACATGGATAGGTGACGTTTCACAAGAGTGCTGGAGTAACTCAGCGGGTCAGGCAGCATCTGTGGAGAACATGGATAGGTGACGTTTCACAGAGTGCTGGAGTAACTCAGCGGGTCAGGCAGCATCTGTGGAGAACATGGATAGGTGACATTTCACAGAGTGCTGGAGTAACTCAGTGGGTTCAGGCAGCATTCTGGAGGGCATGGATACAAAGATGTGGAGACAAAGACAAAGGATGAGTTACTTTTTGGGTCGGGACCTTTCTTCAGTCTGAAAATAGGGTCTCGACCCGAACGTCACCATCGTTTAGCGGATAGAGTGATACAGTGTGGAAACGGGCCCTTCTGCCCAACTTGCCCACACCAGCCAACATGCCCCAGCTACACTAGTCCCACTTGCCTGCGCTTGGTCCATTTCCCTCCAAAACTGTCCTATTCATGTACCTGTCTAACTGTTTCTTAAACGTTGGGATAGTCCCAGCCTCAACTACCTACTCTGGCAGCTTGTTCCATACACCCACCACAGTTTGTGTGAAAAAGTTACCCCTCAGATTGCTATTAAATCTTTTCCCCTTCACCTTGAACCTATGTCCTCTGGTCTTCGATTCCCCTACTTTGGATAAAAGACTCTGTGCATCTACCCGATCTATTTCTCTCATGATTTTACACACCTCTATAAGATCGCCCCTCATCCTCCTGCGCTCCAAGGAATAGAGACCCAGCCTACTCAACCTCTCCCTGTAGCTCACACCCTCTAGTCCTGGCAACATCCTCGTAAATCTTTTCTGAACCCTTTCCAGCTTGACAATATCTTTCCTATAACATGGTGCCCAGAACTGAACACAATATTCTAAATGCGGTCTCACCAACGTCTTATACAACTGCAACATGACCTCCCAACTTCTATACTCAATACTCTGACTGATGAAGGCCAAAGTGCCAAAGCCTTTTGACCACCTTATCTACCTGCGACTCGACATTCAAGGAACCATGCACCTGTACTCCTAGATCCCTCTGCTCTACAACACTACCCAGAGGTCGATCATTCACTGTGTAGGTTCTGCCCTTGTTTGACATCCCAAAATGCAACACCTCACACTTCTCTGTATTAAATTCCATCAACTATTCCTCTGCCCACCTGGCCAATCGATCCAGATCCTGCTGCAATTTTTGGCACCCATCTTCACTATCTGCAATGGATAGCGAATGAATTATGTAATGAATTCCATAGATTCACCACCCTATGACTAAAGAAATTCCTCCTCATCTTCCTAGTGGAACGTCCTTTAATTCTGAGGCAATGACTGGTCCTAGACTCTCCCACTTGTGGAAACATCCTCCCCACATCCACTCTATTCAAGCCTTTCACGGTTTGATAAATTTCAATGAGGTCCCCCTCATGGCTCAGCGGGTCAGGCAGCATCTATGGAGAACATGGATAGGTGACGTTTCACTCAGTGCTGGAGTAACTCAGCGGGCCAGGCAGCATCTGTGGAGAACATGGATAGGTGACGTTTCACTCAGTGCTGGAGTAACTCAGCGGGCCAGGCAGCATCTGTGGAGAACATGGATAGGTGACGTTTCACAGAGTGCTGGAGTAACTCAGCGGGCCAGGCAGCATCTGTGGAGAACATGGATAGGTGACGTTTCACAGAGTGCTGGAGTAACGCAGCGGGCCAGGCAGCATCTGTGGAGAACATGGATAGGTGACGTTTCACTCAGTGCTGGAGTAACTCAGCGGGCCAGGCAGCATCTGTGGAGAACATGGATAGGTGACGTTTCACAGAGTGCTGGAGTAACGCAGCGGGTCAGGCAGAGTTACTTGGTTGGAGAAATCAATATTTATACAGCTGGGGTGTGAGCTGCCCAAGCCAAATATGAGGTGGTGTTCCTGAAAAGTTGCGTGTGGCCTCACTCTGACAGTGGAGGAGGCCCAGGACAGGAAGGTCAGTGGGAATGGGATGGAGTTAGTGTTTGGCAACCAGGAGATCAGGTGGACTCAGGCAGTTTTTCCATTGAAAGTGGTGTTGCAGGTAGATCGGCCTTTCCACACGTTGCCCTTCATCTGTCAGAATATTGAGTATAGAATGTGTTGGAAGGAACTGCAGATGCTGGTTTAAACTGAAGATAGACACAAAGTGCTGGAGTAACTCAGCGAGACAGGCAGCATCTCTGCAGGAAAAGAATGGGTGACGTTTCAGGTTGTGACCCTTCACACTCAGGGAAGAGAGTCTCGAGGGATGAAACGATACAGAACAGATCAGAGTCGGCACTGATGGCCAAAGAGCCCACAATGATCCATTGTTGGCTGTGGAGGAGGTGTCAGTTTGGGCTCTTTAGTCTTTGGTGCCAGCTCTGATCTCAGCCATGATCACATTGAATGGCGGTGCTGGCTCGAAGGGCCGAATGGCCTACTCCTGCACCTATTGTATGTTATTCTGTACCTTTTCATACCTCTAGTTTCCCTCTCCCCTGAATCTGTCTGAAGACCCGAAACGTCACCCGTTCCTTCTCTCCAGAGATGCTGCCTGTCCCACTGAGGTACTCTGGCATCTTGTGTCCATATTGAGTATAGAAGTTGAGAGGTCACGTTACAGTTGTACAAGTCATTGGTGAGGCCACACTAGAATATTGTGTTCAGTTCTGGTCAAGCTGGAAATGGTACATAGAAGGTTTACAAGGATGTTGCCAGGACTAGAGGGTGTGAGCTACAGGGAGAGGTTGAGTAGGCTGGGTCTCTATTCCATGGAGTGCAGGAGGATGAGGGGTGATCTTATAGAGGTGTACAAAATCATGAGAGGAGTAGATCGGCTAGATGTACAGAGTCTCTTGCCCAGAGTAGGGGAATCGAGGACCAGAGGTCGTAGGTTTATGGTGAGGGGGGAAAGATTTAATGGGAATCCGAGGGGTAACTTTTCAACTTGTATGGAACAAGCTGCCAGAGTAGTTAAGCTGAAACTATCATAAGATTTAAAATACATTTGGACAGGTAAATGGATAAGAAATGTTTATAAGGGTATGGGCCAAACACAGGCAGGTAGGACTAGTATACATGGGCATGTTGGGCTGGGAGTGTAGCTCACACTCACTCCTGGTCCAGTGTGGGAGTGTAGCTCACACTCACTCCTGGTCCAGTGTGGGAGTGTAGCTCACACTCACTCCTGGTCCACTCTGGGACCCAGAGCATGGAGAATGCTACTTTGTTATGTACTGACAACTGAACAATGAGATAGTTACTTGCTGGAGCTTCAGGAGCACAATAACACACAAATATACGTGTAATGTTCAATAATAATATATATTAATGATCATCAATACGGGGAAGCTGACCAGTGGAAACTCACGGTCCATGGTGGCAGCAACGACACACAACATAGAAGGTTGATGTAGAGCTGGGCAGTGTTACAGAGCACTACTATCCACATCATTGTGACCCTCACACTATTCTTCATCAGATTTTACTCCTTGCACTAAATGCCATTCCTCACCCTGTGTCTGTACACTGTGAATGACTCGATGGTAATCATGTATTGTCTTTCTGCTGACTGGATAGCACGCAACAAAAGCTTCTCACTGTACCTTGGTACACGTGACATCTGAACTGAAGAAGCTGTTCTTGAACCTGGAGGTCACGGTTTTCAGGCTCCTGTACCTTCTTCCCCATAGTAGCAGCGAGATGAGAGCGTGTGTAGGGTGGTGTGGGTCTCTGATGATGCTGGCTGCCTTGTTGAGGCAGCAACTCCTGTAGATCCCTTCGATGGTGGGGAGGTCAGTACTGTGATGGACCTTCGATGGTGGGGAGGTCAGTACTGTGATGGACCTTCGATGGTGGGAGGGTCAGTACTGTGCTGGACCTGACCTTCGATGGTGGGACGGTCAGTACTGTGATGGACCTTCGATGGTGGGGAGGTCAGTACTGTGATGGATCTTCGATGGTGGGACGGTCAGTACTGTGCTGACCTGACCTTCGATGGTGGGGAGGTCAGTACTGTGATGGACCTTCGATGGTGGGGAGGTCAGTACTGTGCCGACCTGACCTTCGATGGTGGGGAGGTCAGTACTGTGCTGACCTGACCTTCGATGGTGGGGAGGTCAGTACTGTGCTGACCTGACCTTCGATGGTGGGACGGTCAGTACTGTGATGGATCTTCGATGGTGGGGAGGTCAGTACTGTGATGGATCTTCGATGGTGGGGAGGTCAGTACTGTGATGGACCTTCGATGGTGGGACGGTCAGTACTGTGATGGATCTTCGATGGTGGGACGGTCAGTACTGTGATGGACCTTCGATGGTGGGGAGGTCAGTACTGTGATGGATCTTCGATGGTGGGACGGTCAGTACTGTGATGGATCTTCGATGGTGGGACGGTCAGTACTGTGATGGATCTTCGATGGTGGGGAGGTCAGTACTGTGATGGACCTTCGATGGTGGGGAGGTCAGTACTGTGATGGATCTTCGATGGTGGGACGGTCAGTACTGTGATGGATCTTCGATGGTGGGGAGGTCAGTACTGTGATGGATCTTCGATGGTGGGGAGGTCAGTACTGTGATGGATCTTCGATGGTGGGACGGTCAGTACTGTGATGGATCTTCGATGGTGGGGAGGTCAGTACTGTGATGGATCTTCGATGGTGGGGAGGTCAGTACTGTGCTGACCTGACCGTCGATGGTGGGGAGGTCAGTACGGGCCCTCACACCCGTCCACCACCTTGGGTACTGTTGGGGGGCAATGGGATGTCGGACCCTGCAGGGGGCTCCCATACACACCACACGAAGAACTGTAGGCGCTGGATGCTGGAGAAAAACACCAAGTGCTGGAGGAACTTGGGTCGGGCAGCATCTGTGGAGGGGATGGGCGTGGCATTTAGGGCTGTGACGCAGTGTGAAGGAGGGGAGGTGGCTCGTCAGGTGTCTGGTGAGGGTGGGGATTGGTTAGTGAGGCACCAAATGGACATTTCTGTGGCCAAGAGTGTGATTCACATCAGTTGAGTTTATTGCCACGTGTGCTGAGGTACAGTGAGAAGCTTTCGTTACGTGCTGACCAGTCAGCAGAAAGACAATACATGGTCACAATCGACCCATTTACAGTGTATAGATACATGATAAGGGAATAACGTTTAGTGCAAGGTAAACCCAGCAAAGTCCATTCAAGCATAGTCCGAGGGTCACCAATGAGGTAGATAGTTGCCTAGGGTAGTATTATTATTAGTAATTAATTGATTTTTAAATATGGTAGAAGTGTTGGGGAAAAGGGGTGAGATTTAATAAGTTATTCTTCTCACTCCTTTTCGAGCTTGTACAGACACAGAGTTGGACATTGGAACTTTGCTTTTGTTCTTTTCATTGCTTTGTAAATATTGATTGTAATGTCCAATTGTTTGATCATTTCGATTTTGTTACTATTAATGTCTTTAATGTCTTTACTTGTTCGGAATAAATAATAAATAATAGTAGTTCAGCACTGATCTCTGGTTGTAGTGGGATGGTTCAGTTGCCTGATAACAGCTGGGAAGAAACTGTCCCTGAATCTGCACATTTATACCGTTTGATGGGAGAGGGGAGAAGAGGGAGTGACCGGGGTGAGATTGGTCCTTGATGATGCTGCTGGCCTGGCCGAGGCAGCGTGAGGTGTAGATGGAGTCAATGGAAGGGAGGTTGGTTTGTGTGATGGTCTGGGCTGCGTCCACAATTTGCTGTAATTTCTTGCGGTCCTGGATGGAGCTGTTTCCCAAACCATGCTGTGATGCATCCTGATAAATGCTTTCTATGGTGCATCTGTAGAAGTTGGTGTGAGTTGTTGGGGACTTGCCGAACTTCCTAAAGGGGCTGTCCCACTGCGGGGACCTAACTTGCGAATTTAGAAGAGTTTGCGCTCGACTCAAATTCGCAGCATAGTTGACACATGTGGTCCTAGGAGGTCACTGCAACTCTCCTTGATGCTCAAGGGAAGTTCCCGCATAACCGCGGCCTCAGTTTGGTAGAGGAACATTTTTCAGCATGCTAGGATCACTATGTAGTTATAGGCAGTCGAGGTAGCCATAGGCAATCTCCTTTGCTGACCAGGCATTTTAATTGGCTCATTGCAGTTTTCAGAACCAAGGAAAACCGACCGGTAATGTTAAATGTCTGCTAAACTTTATTAAAAGTTGTCTGGCTTCTTAAAAGTGTCTCCCCTCCTTCGCTCTCTCCCCTCCTTTTCTCTCCCCCCCTTCTCTCCCCCCCTTCTCCCCCCCCTTCTCTCCCCCCCTTCTCTCGCCCCCCCTTCTCTCCCCCCCTTCTCTCCCCCCCTTCTCTCCCCCTTCTCTCCCCCCTTCTCTCCCCCCTTCTCTCCCCCCCCTTCTCTCCCCCCCTTCTCTCCCCCCTTCTCTCCCCCCTTCTCGCTCCCCCCTCTCTCCCCCCCCTTCTCTCCCCCCCTTCTCTCCCCCCCTTCTCTCCCCCCCTTCTCCCCCCCTCTCTCCCCCCTTCGCTCCCCCCCTTCCTCCCCCCTTCTCTCCCTCCCCCCCTTCTCGCTCACCCCCCCCCTATCTCTCTCCCCCCCCCCTTCTCTCGCCCCCCCCCTTCTCTGCTCCCCCACTTCTCTCTCCCCATTCTCTCTCCCCCACTTCTCTCTCCCCCACTTCTCTCTCCCCCACTTCTCTCTCCCCCACTTCTCTCCTCCCCCCTTCTCTTCCCCCTTCTCTCTCCCCCCTTCTCTCTCCCCCCCTTCTCTCGTCCCCCCTTCTCTCTTCCCCCCCTTCTCTGTCTGTCCCCCCCTTCTCTTCTCTCTCCCCCCTTCTCCTCCCCTCCCCCCCCTTCTCTCCCCTCCCCCCCTTCTCTCTCCCTCCCCCCCTTCCTCGCAGCCCTCCCCCCCTTCTCTCTCCCCTACCCCCCCGTCTCTCCCTCCCCCCTTCTCATCCCTCCCCCGCCTTCTCTCTCCCTACCCGCCCCTTCTTCATACCCCTCCCCCCCTTCTCTCTCCCCTCCCTCCCTTCTCTCCCTCCCCCCCCTGCTCTCACCCTCCCCCCCCCCTTCTGCCTCCCCTCCCCCCCCCCTTCTCTCCCCTCCCACCCCCGTCTCTCCCCTCACCCCCTTCTGCCTCCCCTCCCGGCCCCACCTTGCTCTCTCCCTCACCCCCCCGGCTCTCACCCTCGCCCCCCTATCTCTCCCCTCCCCCCCCTTCTCTCCCTCCCCCTCTATCTCATCCCTCCCCCCCTTCTCTCCACCGCACCCCCCTCTCTCTTCCCCTCCACCCCTTCTCTCCCCCTCCCCCCTTCTCTGCCCTCCCCACCCTTCTCTCCCCCCCCCCCCTTCTCTCCACCCCCCCCCCCCGTTCTCTCCCCTCCCCCCCTTCTCTCTCCCCCCCCCGTCTTTTACCTTCCTGTTCATCGCGGGTGTGAATTTCAGACAGCGTTCCCCCGCTTTCCCTGGCCCCCGCCTTTGCGTTGTGTGTGTGTGTGTGTGTGCGTGTGCGCGGTTGGTCGATCCAGCTCGCGGTTTTATCGCTGACGATCGATCCAGCTCGAGGTTTTTCAGGCGAGTGCCCTCGAGCTTGAAGGTCGAAGACAGTCGCTGAAAAGTGGCGTTGGTGGGACAGGCCCTTACTGAAGTCCACCCCCCCCACTCTGGGACGTGTGCACTGGGAGATCAGTGTGTAGTCCTATACACCAGTGCCGTGAAGCTCAGCGTTCACAGTTATGGTCAATACTGTCGCAACACAGAAGCTGCAGGTTTATTATTGGCATGTGTACTAACCAACGTACAGTGCACAGCTTTGTTTTAGAGTGATACAGATACTAGTCCCACCTGCCCACGCTTGGTCCATATCCCCCCTAACCTGTCCTATCCATGTACCTGTCTAAATGTTTTGTGAACGATGCAATAGTCTTTATATGGCATTTAGAAGGATGAGGGGGGGAGTCTTATAGAAACATATAAAATTATAAAAGGACTGGACAAGCTAGATGCAGGAAAAATGTTCCCAATGTGGGGCGAGTCCAGAACCAGGGGCCACAGTCTTAGAATAAAGGGGAGGTCATTTAAGACTGAGGTGAGAAAAAACTTTTTCACCCAGAGAGTTGTGGATTTGTGGAATTCCCTGCCACAGAGGGCAGTGGAGGCCAAGTCACTGGATGGGTTTAAGAGAGAGTTAGATAGAGCTCTAGGGGTTAGTGGAGTCAAGGGATATGGGGAGAAGGCAGGCACGGGTTATTGATAGGGGACGATCAGCCATGATCACAATGGATTCAGTATTCAGTATTTCTTTAATATCATTTTCACTGAATACTCGCATACACAGAGGAAATGAAAAAACGTTGCTCCATCAGTTTCCATTCAGTGTAGTTAGTAAAAAAGGATAAATACATAGAGCTTTAAAAACAAATTAAGATTACCATGTCTAAAAACAGAAAGTAGGCCTAAAATTTACAATAGGATAAAAACAGACATTCCGATCGACAGTGGCTTTACAGTGGCTTTGGTTTGACAGGTGCCGAACTGTCAAAGTATGGGCGAGGTTAGATCAGAATCAGAATCCGAATGCTTTATTGTCATTGCATGTGTCACATACAACGAGATTACTGTGTCTCTCCATTTAAAAGAACTTCAAACATTCACATACTCATACTTTTTACACTCCCTCCCTCCCCAAACCCACCCATGGATTTACATTTACATAAATTAACACTGTCTCCCACCCCCCTTCCTTCCCCATAACCTGCTCCCGAGACAGAGTTCAGTTCCAAGATTGCTGATGGGTAAAAGCTGTTCTTGAGTCTGGCAGTGCATGACTTTAGCGATCCTGTACCTTTTTCCTGAGGGCAGCAGTGTGAAAAGGTGGTGACAAGGATGTGTAATGTCTTTCACGATATTACAGGTCCTGCTGCGGCATCTGGAGTGGTAAATGTCCTCCAGAGGGGGCAGGGGGAGTCCAATGATACCCTGGGCAGTTTTTATCACCCTCTGGAGAGCTGTTCTGTCAGCTGCTGAACAGTTCCCAAACCAGGCAGTTATGCAGTAAGTCAGTATGCTTTCTACCGAACAGCGGTAGAAAGACTCCAGCAGTTTAGCAGACAGATGGGCCTTCCTCAGTGTTCTGAGGAAGTAAAGTCTCTGTTGCGCCTTTTTTACAACTACAGCAGAGTTCACAGACCATTTAAGATCCTCACTGATGTTGATCCCCAGAAATTTAAAACTAGGCACCCTCTCCACCTCCTCGCCCCCTATCTCCAGTGGCCTGAGCTCCGCTCTATGTCGCCTGAAATCAGTGATGATCTCCTTTGTCTTTTTAGTGTTCAGAGAGAGATTGTTGTGAGCACACCACTCAGAAAGTCTGTGCACCTCCTCTCTATAGGCGACCTCGTTCCCATTTGAGATGAGCCCCACCACGGTCGTATCGTCCGCAAATTTTATGATCCTATTTGCGGGGTGATGGGGCAAGCAGTCATGTGTGTATAGGGCGTAGAGGAGCGGACTGAGCACACAGCCCTGCGGTGCTCCTGTGCTGAGGGTCAGGGATGTCGAGGTGTAGGGACCAAGTCTCACCACTGTGGGCGTTCACTGAGAAAGTCCAATATCCACCGACACAGTTGACTGCTGAGGCCAAAGTCTAGCATTTTTGTGATCAGCTTGCTGGGTATGATTGTATTAAAAGCTGAGCTGTAATCAACAAAAAGCATCCTGACATATGACCCCTCTCCTCTAGGTGTTGTAGTGCAGCATGGAGGACAGTGTTTATGGCATCCTCTGTAGATCTATTAGCCCTATATGCATACTGGTGTGGGTCGAGTGAGGGGGGGAGAGATAATTTAAGGTGACCTAGGACCAGCCTTTCAAAGCACTTGGAGACTACAGATGTAAGAGCAACGGGCCTGTAGTCATTGAGAGAGTTGATGTTTGTCTGCTTGGGCACCGGGATGATAGTGGTGGTTTTCAGGCACGCTGGCACGGAGGAGTGTGCTAGGGAAAGGTTATAAATGTCTGTGAATACCCCAGCGAGCTTGTGAGCACAGTCCCGGAGTACCCTGCCTGGGATCACATCCGGGCCAGCAGCCTTACTAGCATTAACAGTTCTCAGGGCCCGCTTTACCTCCTCTAACTGGAGGGTAAGTGGCTGGTCAGCAGGGTCCAGTTGGAGAGAGGTTCTTTCATTCAGACCTCTCTCGAAACGGGCAAAAAAGTGGTTGAGCTCCTCTGCCAGCGATGTATTTGCAACTGTCGGTGGGTCCCTGCTGCCCCTGAGGTTTGTTAGGTGATGTATTCCCTGCCACATGCGTGCTGTATCCCTGGAGGTGAAATGGTCCTCGATCTTCTCCTTGTAGGACATTTTAGCTGATTTAATGCCCCGCTTAAGGTTGTGTCTGGCAGCGCTGTACAGTTCTTTGTTGCCAGATTTGTGGGCCAAGTCCCGCTCCTTCAGAAGACGCTGGACCTCCGTAGTCATCCATGGTTTCCTGTTCGGAAAGACACGGATGCACTTGTTGATGGAGACACATTCCACACAACATCTGATGTAGAAGAGTACTGCTGCAGCGTACTCTTCTAGGTCCTGGTTATAAAATAGACTCCAGTCTGTGCTCTGAAAGCAGTCCTGCAGTTGTAAGGTTGCATCCTCTGGCCAAGTTTTAATGATCCTGGTAGTGGGTTTCTGCTTTCTACTGATGGGGATGTAGGCTGGGATTAACAACAATGACTGGTGGTCTGACTGTCCAAGGGGGGGGGAGGGGTAAGGCTCTGTAACCTTTAGGAATGTTAGAATAAACACAGTCTAGTGTGTTTTCCCCTCGAGTTGGGCATTTAACATGTTGCACAAACCGTGGCAGTACTTTCTTTTAAGTTGGTGTGATTAAAGTCACCAGCCACGATAAAAACCCCATCAGGATGTGAGTTCTGTTTGTTGACCGCATTTAGCAGGTAGCCCAGTGCTACATTAGCTTTAGCCTCCGGAGCTAAGTACACGGCTGTAATAAAAACCACAGAAAACTCTCTTGGGAGATGGTATGGTCTGCATTTAACTACCATTATTTCTAGGTCTGGTGAGCAATGTCTCTCAGTAACAGTAGCATCTGTAGTCCAGTTATTGTTTGTAAAAACAACCAGGCCACCCACCCCCGCTTTGTTTACCTGAGGCTTCGGTTCTGTCGCTGCGGTGAGTAGCCCGGCCCACTAGCTCGATAGCAGCTTCAGGTATTCCAGGATGGAGCCAGGTCTCACTGATTATCAGAACACAACTATCCTGGATAGCTGATTGTGATGATAAACAGAGCCTTAGTTCGTCCATCTTGTTGTTAAGAGACCTGGCGTTGGAGACAAAGAGGCTGGGGAGTGGTGGTCTGTACGGATTCCTCTTTAGCCCAGTTAGCACGCCGGCTCTACGCCCTCGCTTCCGTTTGCGGTCTCTCCGTCTCCTGCGGTGACTGTTGGGGGAGGTTATCCATGGGGACCCCGGTGCTCTGCTGATCTCTGCTGGAATCTCGTGTGTATGTTGGAAAGTACACAAAACCCTCAGTTGTTGCGTCGTTCCAATAAAGGTTAGCGATTCTCGGGTGAAGTGAATGGTGTTTGGTCTACCCTGGCACAATTCCCACCAAACAAACAGAGATAACACGGAAAAACAGTTCAATCTAGGAGAGCTCACAGCCGCAGCATCCTGGCGCGCAGCCATCTTGGGAGATGTATCTCCCACGTTAGATGTGTTGGTGTATGATATGTGGGGAGGGGACACAGTTCCTTAACCAGTCTTATTGCCTGTGGGAAGAAGCTGAGGAGCATCCTGCTGGTTCTGCAGCTGATGCTCCTGTACCTCTTCCCAGATGGCAGAATGGAGAAGATGTGGTGTGATGGGCGGTAGGGGTCCTGGATGATGGAGATGGCTCTACTGATGCTCCTCTTCTTGTATATCTCCAGCAGGAAAGGGAGTGGGGCACCGATAATCCTGCTGGCGGTCTTCACTATCCTGTTTAGTTGATATTGTTCGTAAGCCTTGCAGCTCCCGAACCAGGAAGTGATGCCGTAGGTTATTATGCTTTCAATTGTCCCCCTGTAGAAGGTCCTTAGATGGGCAGTGGGGAGACCTGCTTTCCTTAGTCTCCAGAGAGGGTGGAGCCGCTGCTGAGCTCTTTTGATCACTGCTGTGGTGTTGGTCGTAGAGGTCAGGTCATCCGCCAGGTGAAGTCCCAAGAACTTCACACTGCTGACCCTCTCCACAGCAGCTCCATCAATATACAGCGGAGTGTGATGGTGTTTTCCAGCCCTCCTGAAGTCGATCACCATCTCCTTCGTTTTTTCCACATTAAGAGTGAGATTGTGAGATATGCACCACTCTGTGAGCAGCTCCACCTCCATCCTGTACACCGACTCATTATTGTCGCTGATGAGACCCAACACTTGTTGATATAGTTGTTACTGAGTCTAGCAGAATGGCGGTGCTGGCTCAAAGGGCTGAATGGCCTCCTCCTGCACCTATTTTCTATGTTTCTATATTGCACGCTGTGCAAACATCAGGTAATTGTGCAGCAAGCAGCAGGCTGGTGCAGGTTATGGTGCAGCCTGGCAGAGGGGCAATGGTGTCCAGCTGCTTCATGCATTGAGGCCATGTCAGTGTAGGGCCAAGGGTCTGTGGTCATTCCAGCAAAGTCCGTGGTTGGTGAGATCACACCAGTTTACACTTGAGTTTATTGTCAGGTGTACCGAGGTACAGTGAAAATCTCTTGTTGAGTGTTAACCAGTCTGCGGAAAGACAATACATGATTACAACCAAGCCATTCACCGTGTACAGATACATGATAAGGGAATCACGTTTAGTGCAAGGTAAAGCCAGCAAAGTCCCATCAAGGATAGTCCGAGGGTCATCAATGCGGTAGATAGTAGTCCAGCACTGCTCTCTGGTTGTGGTGGGATGGTTCAGTTGCCTGATAACAGCTGGGAAGAAACTGTCCCTGAATCTGGAGATAGACACAAAATACTGGAGTAACTCAGCGGGACAGGCAGCATCTCTGGCGAGAAGGAATCTGGAGGTGTGCGTTTTCACCTTTTACACCTTTTGCCTGATGGGTGAGGGGAGAAGAGGGAGTGACCTGGGTGCGACTGGCCCTTGATTATGCTGCTGGTCTTGCCGAGGCAGCGTGAGGTGTAGATGGAGTCCGTGGAAGGGAGGTTGGTTTGTGCGATGGTCTGGGCTGCGTCCACAATTCTCTGCAGTTTCTCGCTGTGTTTGGTGGAGCATGTACACTGCGTGCCGTTGTGGTTGGCCAGCTGCAGGGAGGATGGATGGCCTTCCGTTGGCAAGAGTGCAGGAGAGATGACGTTGAACACCTATGGACAGGGAGGGATTGGACGGATATGGGCCAAAATGCAAGCTGATTGCCATGGACAAGGTGGGTGGAAGGGCCTGTTTGCATGCTGTACGGCTCTGGGCCTCAGCAGGCCAGACAGCATCTGTGGGGAGAGAAGCTGCTTGATTTTGGGGACGGGGGCAGCAGTGAGGAGGGTGAATAGGTGGTGGACGGGCAGTTGAGTTAGTTATTGTCGTGTGTTGAGGTGCAGTGTGGCCCGCTGTGCCAAACCACTCGGTGAAAAGGGCAGAGCTACAGCTGGGGCAGGCACACGTGGAGGGTGTGTGGGCAGTGTGCCCTCTCTACACTGTGTGTGGGCAGTGTGCCCTCTCTACACTGTGTGGGGGGTGTGCCCTCTACACTGTGTGTGGGGGTGTGCCCTCTCTACACTGTGTGTGGGCAGTGTGCCCTCTCTACACTGTGTGTGGCAGTGTGCCCTCTCTACACTGTGTGGGGGTGTGCCCTCTACACTGTGTGGGGGTGTGCCCTCTACACTGTGTGTGGGGGTGTGCCCTCTACACTGTGTGTGGGGGTGTGCCCTCTACACTGTGTGTGGGGGTGTGCCCTCTCTACACTGTGTGTGGGGGTGTGCCCTCTCTACACTGTGTGTGGGGGTGTGCCCTCTCTACACTGTGTGTGGGCAGTGTGCCCTCTACACTGTGTGGGGGTGTGCCCTCTCTACACTGTGTGTGGGGGTGTGCCCTCTCTACACAGTGTGTGGGCAGTGTGCCCTCTACACTGTGTGTGGGGGTGTGCCCTCTCTATGTGTGTGGGGGCGTGCCCTCTCTACACTGTGTGTGGGCAGTGTGCCCTCTACACTGTGTGTAGGGGTGTGCCCTCTCTACACTGTGTGTGGGGGTGTGCCCTCTCTATGTGTGTGGGGGTGTGCCCTCTCTACACTGTGTGTGGGCAGTGTGCCCTCTCTACACTGTGTGGGCAGTGTGCCCTCTCTATGTGTGTGGGGGTGTGCCCTCTCTACACTGTGTGTGGGCAGTGTGCCCTCTCTACACTGTGTGGGGGTGTGCCCTCTCTACACTGTGTGGGGGTGTGCCCTCTCTACACTGTGTGTGGGGGTGTGCCCTCTACACTGTGTGGGGGTGTGCCCTCTCTACACTGTGTGTGGGGGTGTGCCCTCTCTACACTGTGTGTGGGGGTGTGCCCTCTCTACACTGTGTGTGGGCAGTGTGCCCTCTCTACACTGTGTGGGGGTGTGCCCTCTCTACACTGTGTGTGGGGGTGTGCCCTCTCTACACTGTGTGTGGGGGTGTGCCCTCTACACTGTGTGTGGGGGTGTGCCCTCTCTACACTGTGTGTGGGGGTGTGCCCTCTCTACACTGTGTGTGGGGGTGTGCCCTCTACACTGTGTGTGGGGGTGTGCCCTCTCTACACTGTGTGGGGGTGTGCCCTCTCTACACTGTGTGGGGGTGTGCCCGCTCTACACTGTGTGTGGGGGTGTGCCCTCTCTACACTGTGTGTGGGGGTGTGCCCTCTCTACACTGTGTGTGGGGGTGTGCCCTCTACACTGTGTGTGGGGGTGTGCCCTCTCTACACTGTGTGGGGGTGTGCCCTCTCTACACTGTGTGTGGGTGTGCCCGCTCTACACTGTGTGTGGGGGTGTGCCCTCTCTACACTGTGTGTGGGGGTGTGCCCTCTACACTGTGTGTGGGGGTGTGCCCTCTCTACACTTTGTGTGGGGGTGTGCCCTCTCTACACTGTGTGTGGGGGTGTGCCCTCTCTACACTGTGTGTGGGGGTGTGCCCGCTCTACACTGTGTGTGGGGGTGTGCCCTCTCTACACTGTGTGGGCAGTGTGCCCTCTCTACACTGTGTGTGGGGGTGTGCCCTCTCTACACTGTGTGTGGGGGTGTGCCCGCTCTACACTGTGTGTGGGGGTGTGCCCTCTCTACACTGTGTGTGGGCAGCAGTAACCACAGCGTGGCCTCTACCTTCCAGCCCTGGTGCAGTGACCAGTGTGGGACCCCGTGTGCCAACCAGCCCTGGCTTGGGAGGTCCCACTGTGCGGGCAGGAGGGCCCTGGACCCAGCACCAGGTTCATGCTGACCCCCCCCCCCCCCCCCCCCCCCTGCTGTATCCCCAACTGATCCCCCCCCCACCGCAGGGCTGCAGACCCGGGTTCCATCCTGATCTCGTCTGTACGGAGTTTATACGTTCTCCCCGTGACCTGCGTGGGTTTTCTCCGGGTGCTCCGGTTTCCTCCCACACACCAAAGACGTGCGGGTTTGTAGGTTAATTGGCTTGGTGTAAATATATATTGTCCCTAGTGGGTGCAGGATAGTGTTAATGTGCGGGGACCGCCGGTTGGCACAGACCAATGGGCCGAAGGGCCTGTTTCCGTGCTGTATCTGTAAACTAAACTAAACAACCCCCTAGTGACCCCGCATGGACCTGTGCGTGATTCTGCCACAGACCACATTGATGTGTGCGGGTGTGTTTTCCACAGCCTGGTCGCAATGCCAGCTCCACGGTGGGCACGGCATCCTCCGCCACACCATCACCCTCCGCTGGAGAGATGAGCAGCAGTGACACAGGCACGCCCGCACAAACACCGCTCACTACCCTCACCGTCAACACACCCGGCGGCATACCCACCCCACATGGATCATCCGCTCCACTCTCACCCAAGGTCAGTACCGCCCACCCGACCGGCCCACACCCCACGCCCCATCCCATGCCCACCCCACATGGACCATCCGCTCCACTCTCACCCAAGGTCAGTACCGCCCACACGACCGGCCCACACCCCACGCCCCATCCCATGCCCACCCCACATGGACCATCCGCTCCACTCTCACCCAAGGTCAGTACCGCCCACCCGACCGGCCCACACCCCACGCCCCATCCCATGCCCACCCCACATGGACCATCCGCTCCACTCTCACCCAAGGTCAGTACCGCCCACCCGACCCGCCCACACCCACCCATACCCCACACCCATACCCCACACCCCACCCACACCCCACCGGGACCATCCACTCCAGTCTCACCCAAGGTCAGTACCGCCCACCCACCCCACACCCCCACCCATACCCCACACCCCACCGCACGCCCCATCCCATGCCCACCGGGACCATCCACTCCAGTCTCACCCAAGGTCAGTACCGCCCATCCACCCCACACCCCCACCCATACCCCACACCCATACCCCACACCCCACCCACACCCCACCGGGACCATCCACTCCAGTCTCACCCAAGGTCAGTACCGCCCATCCACCCCACACCCCCACCCATACCCCACACCCCACCGCATGCCCCATCCCATGCCCACCGGGACCATCCACTCCAGTCTCACCCAAGGTCAGTACCGCCCACACGACCCGCCCACACCCACCCATACCCCACACCCCACCCTCACCCCACCGGGACCATCCACTCCACTCTCACCCAAGGTCATTACCGCCCACCCCACCCACACCCGGCGGCATGCCCACCCCACCGGGACCACCCACTCCACTCTCACCCAAGGTGAGTACTGCCCACCCGACCCACCCCACCCGACCCACACCCCACCCATCACACCCCACCCACACCCATCGCAGCCCCACCCCACCGGGACCATCCACTCCACTCCCACCCAAGGTGAGTTCCGCTAACCCAACCCACCCCACCCATACCCCCACCCACGCACACCCTCACCCCACCCACCCACACCTTCACCCCACCCACCCACGTACCTACCCACACCCCCATCCCACCTACCCATGCCCACCCCACCGGGACCATCCACTCCACTCTCACCCAAGGTCAGTACAACCCACCCACCCCCACACCCACCCCCACCCCATCCCTCCCATCCACACCCCACCCACCCACCCCACACCCACCCACACCCCACCGGGACCACCCACACCGCTTTCACCCAAGGTGAGTACACCCCATCCCACCACAGCCCACCCCCACCCCCACCCACACTGTGTTGGTGTTGCAGGAGGAGGAGGGTTTGCGGGCGCAGGTGAAGGACCTGGAGGAGAAGCTGGAGACGTTGAGGATGAAGAGGAATGAGGACCGGGCCAAGCTGAAGGAGCTGGAGAAATGCCGCATCCAACTGGAGCAGCTGCATGAGTGGAAGCACAAGATGCAGGAGCAGCAGGCAGACCTGCAGCGGCAGCTCAAGGAGGCTCGCAAGGTGGGGGGAGGCGTGTCTGTGTCGTGTGTGTACCGTGTACTGACGTATGTGTACCTTGTGGCGTGTGCTGATGTGCGTGTGGCATGTGCTGACATATGTGCTGGGCGTGTGCTAACGCGTGCTGACGTGTGTGTGTGTAGCGTGTGCTGACGTGTGTGTGTAGCGTGTGCTGACGTGTGTGCACCAAGGTGCAGGATCAGTTCATTCCTAGGAGGAAGAAAGATTGCAAGGGGAGTAAGTAAGAGACGACCATGGCTGACAAGGGACGTCAGGGACAGTATAAAAATTAAAGCGAAGAAGTACAACGTAGCAAAGATGAGCGGGAAGCAAGAGGATCGGGTAATGTTTAAAGAACAACAGAAGATAACCAAAAAGACAATACGGGGAGAAAAGATGAGGTAGGAAGGTAAGCTAGCCAAGAATATAAAGCAGGACAGTAAAAGCTTCTTTAGGTATGTGAAGAGGAAAAAAATAGTTAAGACCAAAGTTGGACCCTTGAAGACCGAAAAAGGTGAATTTATGATGGGGAACAAGGAAGTGGCAGATGAGTTGAACAGGTACTTTGGATCTGTCTTCACTAAGGAGGACACAAACAATCGTCCTGATATAATAGTGGCCAGAGGATCTGGGGTGCCAGAGGAACTGAAGGAAATCCACATTAGGCAGGAAATGGTGTTGGGTAGACTGATGGGACTGAAGGCTGATAAATCCCCAGGGCCTGATGGTCTGCATCCCAGGGTACTTAAGGAAGTGGCTCTAGAAATCGTGGATGCATTGGTGATAATTTTCTATAGACTCAGGTTCAGTTCTTGTGGATTGGTGGGTAGCTAATGAGAGAGAAAACGGGGGATTATAGACCAGTTAGCCTGACATCGGTGGTGGGGAAGATGCTGGAGTCAATTATAAAAGATGAGATAGCCGCACATTTGGATAGCAGTAACAGGATCGGTCCGTGTCAGCATGGATGTACAAAGGGGAAATCATGCTTGAATAATCTTCTGGAATTTTTTGAAGATGTAACTTGGGAAATGGACAAGGAAGAGCCAGTGGATGTAGTGTACCTGGACTTTCAGAAAGCATTTGATAAGGTCCCACATAGGAGATTAGTGGATAAAATTAGGGCACATGGTATTGGGGGTGGAGTGCTGACATGGATAGAGAAGTGTTTGGCAGACAGGAAACAAAGAGTAGGGATTAACGGGCCCCTTTCAGAATGGCAGGCGGTGACGAGTGGGGTACCGCAAGGCTCGGTGCTGGGACCGCAGCTATTTACAATGTACATCAATGATTTGGATGAAGGGAGTCAAAGTAACATTAGCAAATTTGCAGATGACACAAAGCTGGGTGGCAGTGTGAACTGTGAGGAGGATGCTATGAGGATGCAGGGTGACTTAGACAGGTTGGGGGAGTGGGCAGATGCATGGCAGATGAAGTTTAATGAGGATAAATATGAGGTTATCCACTTTGGTAGGCAAAACAGGAAGGCAGATTACTATCTAAATGGCACCGTTGGGAAAATGGGAAGTACAACAGGAACTGGGGGTCCTTGTTCATCATTCTATGAAAGTAAGCATGCAGGTACAGCAGGCTGTGAAGAAAGCAAATGGCATGTTGGCCTTCATTTCGAGAGGAGTTGAGTATAGGAGCAAAGAGGTCCTTCTGCAGTTGTACAGAGCCCTAGTGAGACCATACCTGGAGTATTGTGTGCAGGTTTGGTCTCCAAATTTGAAGAAGGACATTTTTGCTATTGAGGTAGTGCAGCGTAGGTTCACCAGGTTAATTCCCGGGATGGCGGGATTGTCATATGCTGAGAGAATGGAGCAGCTGGGCTTGTACACTCTGGAGTTTAGAAGGATTAGAGGGGATCTTATTGAAACATATAAGATTATTAAGGGCTTGGACACGCTAGAGGCAGGAAACATGTTCCCGATGTTGGGGGAGTCCAGAACCAGGGGCCACAGTTTAAGAATAAATGGTAAGCCGTTTAGAACGGAGACGAGGAAACACTTTTTCTCACAGAGAGTGGTGCCCCCGTGTGGTGGCGTGTGCTGACGCGTCCCCCGTGTGGTGGCGTGTGCTGCCGTGTGGTGGCGTGTGCTGACGTGTCCCCGTGTGCTGACGTGTCCGTGTGGTGGCGTGTGTCGCCGTGTGGTGGCGTGTGTTGCCGTGTCCCCCCGTGTGGTGGCGTGTGCTGACGTGTCCCCCGTGTGGTGGCGTGTGTTGCCGTGTCCCCCCGTGTGGTTGCGTGTGCTGACGTGTCCCCCGTGTGCTGACATGTGCCCCCCCATGTGCAGGAGGCGCGGGAGTCTCTGGAGGCACGGGACCACTACATGGAGGAGATGGCAGACACTGCGGATGCCATTGAGATGGCCACACTGGACAAGGAGATGGCGGAGGAGCGGGCAGAGTCTCTGCAACAGGAGGCTGACGTGCTGCGCGAGAGGCTCGACGAGATCACCATCGACCTGGAGATACTCAAGCACGAGATCGAGGAGAAGGGTAGGCCCCACACCATACCCCCTGACCTCTCCGCCCCCTGACTTCCCTGACCCCTGACTTCCCCGACCCCTGACTTCCTCGACCACTGACCCCCGACCCCTTACTTCCCCGACCCCTTACTTCCCCGACCTCTGACCCCTTACTTCCCCGACCCATTACTTCCTCGACCCCTTACTTCCCTGACCCCTGACCCCCGACTTCCCTGACCACTGACCCCCGACCCCTTACTTCCCCGACCTCTGACCCCTTTCTTCCCCGACCCATTACTTCCTCGACCCCTTACTTCCCTGACCCCCGACTCCTGACCCCACCGACTCCTGACCCCACCGACCCCTGACCTTCGCAACCCCTGACTCCACCGACCCCTGTCCTCCCTGACCCCTTACCTCCCCGACCCCACTGACCCCCGACCACTTACCTCCACGACTCCACTGACCCCCGACTCCACCGATCCCCTGACCTCCCCGACCCCTGACCTCCCTGACACCCGACCCTTGACCTGCCTGACTCCTGACCTCCCCGACTCCTGACCTCTGGGGGTCAATTGGACTGCTACTGCTGGTGGTAGACTGATCTAGAAGATTAAGATGGTAGACAAAAATGCTGGAGAAACTCAGTGGGTGCAGCAGCATCTATGGAGCGATGGAAATAGGCAACGTTTTGGGCCGAAACCCTTCTTCAGACTGAAGCATTAGAAGATTAAGATGCACAGGATTAACAGTGACTTGATCATATGGATTCAGAACGAGCTCACTGATATAAGACAGCGGCTTGTGGTGGAAGGAGAATCTTCAGACTAGTGGAGTTCTGCAGGGATCTATGCTGGGACCTCTGCTGTTTGTGATATATATATATATAAATGACTTGGACATAAACAGAGACACGTTAGTTAGTAAGTTTGCAGATGACACCAAGAGTGCTGTGATTGTGGACTTTAGGAAGGCTGTCAACGTATACAGTGGGATATAGAACAGCTCCAGAAATCAGCAGAGAGATGGCAGATGGAGTTAATGTCAGCAAGTGGCAGTGCAGTGTCGGTCAGTGTTGTGTCGACAGTGCCAGGCCATGTTGTGTGGGTCAGTGCAGTGTCGGTCAGTGCAGTGTGGGTCAGTGTTGTGTCGACAGTGCCAGGCCATGTTGTGTGGGTCAGTGCAGTGTGGGTCAGTGTTGTGTCGACAGTGCCAGGCCATGTTGTGTGGGTCAGTGCAGTGTCGGTCAGTGTTGTGTCGACAGTGCCAGGCCATGTTGTGTGGGTCAGTGCAGTGTCAGTCAGTGCAGTGTCGGGCAGTGCAGTGTCAGTCAGTGTTGTGTCGACAGTGCCAGGCCATGTTGTGTGGGTCAGTGCAGTGTCGGTCAGTGTTGTGTCGACAGTGCCAGGCCATGTTGTGTGGGTCAGTGCAGTGTGGGTCAGTGCAGTGTGGGTCAGTGTTGTGTCGACAGTGCCAGGCCATGTTGTGTGGGTCAGTGCAGTGTGGGTCAGTGTTGTGTCGACAGTGCCAGGCCATGTTGTGTGGGTCAGTGCAGTGTGGGTCAGTGTTGTGTCGACAGTGCCAGGCCATGTTGTGTGGGTCAGTGCAGTGTCAGTCAGTGCCGTGTCGGTCAGTGCAGTGTCGGTCAGTGTTGTGTCGACAGTGCCAGGCCATGTTGTGTGGGTCAGTGCAGTGTCAGTCAGTGCAGTGTCGGGCAGTGCAGTGTCGGTCAGTGTTGTGTCGACAGTGCCAGGCCATGTTGTGTGGGTCAGTGCCGTGTCGGTCAGTGCAGTGTCGGTCAGTGCCGTGCTGATCAGTGTTGTGTCGACAGTGCCAGGTCATGTTGTATCGGTCAGTGATGTGTCGGTCAGTTCCGGGCTGTGTTGTGTCAGTCAGTGCCGTGTGGGTCAGTGATGTGTCGACAGTGCCGGGCAGTTAACCCACCACCACTCCCTGTGTCCACAGGCACGGACGGAGCTGCCTCCAGCTACCAGCTCAAGCAGCTGGAGGAGCAGAACGCACGGCTGAAGGAGGCCCTGGTCAGGTCAGTCTCATCCCACCCCCTCCCCCCCCACACACACGGCAAACCTCCCCCACGGGAACCTCCCCCGCACGGCAAACCTCCCCCCACAGGAACCCACCCCCACCACCTCCCTCCTCCTTCTCCCCCTTCCTCTTGGGATCCTTCCCCTCTCCCCTCTCCCCTCTCCCCTCTCCCCTCTCCCCTCTCCCCTCTCCCCTCTCCCCTCTCCCCTCTCCCCTCTCCCCTCTCCCCTCTCCCCTCTCCCCTCTCCCCTCTCCCCTCTCCCCTCTCCCCTCTCCCCTCTCCCCTCTCCCCTCTCCCCGCCCCCTTCTCCCCTCTCCTCCTTGCGGGTCTGGGGGGGGGGGGAGGGGATCAAGGGCTTTATCCACCTCCCCCCTCCCCGTCTCCCCTCTGACTTGTGACCCCCCTGCCCACTCTGCCCCTTGCCCCCTGTGGCAGGATGCGTGACCTGTCTGCGTCTGAGAAGCAGGAACACAGCAAGCTGCAGAAGCTGATGGAGCGCAAGGGCAGTGAGCTGGAGACACTGCGGCTTCACCGTGACCGGCTGCACGATGACCTGCAGCGTGCCGAGCTCACCATCGACGAGCTCAAGGAGCAGGTAACCCCCCTCCTCAAACATCCACCCCCAGGCCCCAGGCCCCAGGCCCCCAGGCCCCAGGCCCCAGGCCCCAGGCCCCAGGCCCCAGGCCCCAGGCCCAGCACAGAACCCCCAACCCAGGGTGTGTGGCAGGCAATCCCATCACTGGGTTGTCTCCACATTGATGCTGTTCATGAACCTCAACACTCACTTCCTCGTCCATCTCACACGTGGCCCTTGCATGTGAGTGTCCCCCACACTGATCTCACTGTATGTCCATCACAGGGTGAACTCACACACACACACACACTCACACACACTCACACTCTCACGCATACTCACACACACTCTCACACTCACACTCACTCTCACACTCACTCACTTTCACACTCACACACTCACTCACACTCACTCACTCACACACTCACTCACACTCACTCACACTCTCACTCACACTCTCACTCACACTCACTCACACTCTCACTCACACTCTCACTCACTCACTCACACTCTCACTCACACTCTTACTCACTCACACACTCTCTCTCACTCTCACACTCACACTCACTCTCACACTCACTCACTTTCACACTCACACACTCACTCACACTCTCACTCACACTCACTCACACTCTCACTCACACTCTCACTCTCACACTCTCACTCACACTCTCACTCACACTCTTACTCACTCACACACTCTCTCTCACACTCACACTCTCACTCACTCACTCTCACACTCACACTCGCACTCACACTCTCACTCATGCTCACACTCTCTCACTCTCACACTCACACTCACTCTCACACTCACACACTCACTCACACACTCTCACTCTCACACTCACACTCTCACTCACTCACTCTCACTCACTCACTCACTCTCACACTCACACTCACACTCTCACTCACATTCTCACTCACTCACTCTCACTCACTCACTCACTCTCACACTCACTCACTCACTCACTCTCTCACTCATGCTCACACTCTCACTCTCACTCACACTCTCACTCACACTCTCACTCACACTCTCACTCACTCACTCACACTCTCACTCACTCACTCACTCTCACTCACTCACTCACTCTCACTCACACTCACTCTCACTCACACTCTCACTCACTCACACTCTTACTCACTCACTCTCACTCACTCACTCTCACTCACTCTCACTCACACTCTCACTCACTCACACTCTCACTCACTCACACTCTCACTCACTCTCCCTCACACACTCACTCACTCTCACTCACTCACACTCTCACTCACTCACACTCTCACTCACTCACTCTCACTCACTCTCACTCACTCTCACTCACACTCTCACTCACTCACACTCTCACTCACTCTCACTCACACTCTCACTCACTCACACTCTCACTCACACTCTCACTCACTCACACTCTCACTCACTCACACTCACTCACTCACTCTCTCTCACTCACTCACTCACACTCTCTCTCACACTCACTCTCACTCACACTCACACTTTCACTCACACTCTCACTCACTCTCACTCACTCACTCACTCACACTCTCACTCACACTCACTCACTCACACACACACACTCACTCTCACACACACACTCACTCACTCTCACTCACTCTCACACTGCACCCCTCCAGTACCTCCATCCTTCTCCCCATTACCCTCTTGTTTCTAATGTAACTGGAATTGAGTGCAGGTAGATGGGACTAGGGGAGAGTAAGTGTTTGGCACGGACTAGAAGGGCCGAGATGGCCTGTTTCCGTGCTGTAATTGTTATATGGAATATCCTCGGCATTATCTATAATCCCGTTGCCACTTCATGGCCCCTTTCAGCCCATGTGAGATGTAGATTGGTTGCCATCCTGACCCCTCCTCCTGACTGCAAGATGCCAGGTCTAAACATCGATCACTGGCCTTTAACTCACTCCCACGGGTCAGATGTGGACTTGCCCAATAACTGGTGCCAGTGCCCGCTCGCCAGCTCCTGCCCAATAACCTTGTCATCTGACGTACTTTCCCACAAGGTCCAGCCTTATCCCCGTTCAAAACAATCTTCAAACTTCATGTACACAAAGTGCTGGAGTAACATGAATTACTCCAGTACTTTGTGTCTTTGTCTGTAAACCAGGATCTGCAGTTCCTTATATCTCCTTCATATGTCATTGTGATCACTCTCCCCAAACTGCTCGTCCACACAAGCACCGGTCGGGGATGGGGGTCAGGGATGGGGGGTGTGGGTCAGGGATGGGGGTCAGGGATGGGGGTCAGGGATGGGGGGGTGTGGGTCAGGGATGGGGGGTGGGGGTCAGGGATGGGGGTCAGGGATGGGGGGTGTGGGTCAGGGATGGGGGTCAGGGATGGGGGGTGTGGGTCAGGGATGGGGGTCAGGGATGGGGGGTGTAGGTCAGGGATGGGGGTCAGGGATGGGGGTCATTGATGGGGGGTGTGGGTCAGGGATGGGGGTCAGGGATGGGGGGTGTAGGTCAGGGATGGGGGTCATGGATGGTGGGTGTGGTTTAGGGATGGGGGTGGGGGTCAGGGATGGGGGGTGTGGGTCATGGATGGGGGTCAGGGATGGGGGTCAGGGATGGGGGGTGTAGGTCAGGGATGGTGGTCAGGGATGGGGGTGGGGGTCAGGGATGGGGGTCATGGATGGGGGTCAGGGATGGGGGGTGGGGGTCAGGGATGGGGGTCAGGGATGGGGGTGTAGGTCAGGGATGGGGGTCAGGGATGGGGATGGGGGTCAGGGATGGGGGTCAGGGTGGACACTGACCTGTGACCCGGCGGTACAGGTGGATGCGGCGCTGGGAGCGGAGGACATGGTGGAGACGCTGACGGACAGGAACCTAGACCTGGAGGAGAAGGTCCGCGAGCTGCGGGAAACCGTCATCGACCTGGTGAGCAGATCGTCACCCCGGCCTCCTCTCCACCAACCCCTCTCCACCCCCCCCCCCCCCGACGTGTTGACGTGTTATAGAAACATAGAAACATAGAAATTAGGTGCAGGAGTAGGCCATTCGGCCCTTCGAGCCTGCACCACCATTCAATATGATCATGGCTGATCATCCAACTCAGTATCCTGTACCTGCCTTCTCTCCATACCCTCTGATCCCCTTAGCCACAAGGGCCACATCTAACTCCCTCTTAAATATAGCCAATGAACTGGCCTCGACTACCCTCTGTGGCAGGGAGTTCCAGAGATTCACCACTCTCTGTGTGAAAAAAGTTCTTCTCATCTCGGTTTTAAAGGATTTCCCCCTTATCCTTAAGCTGTGACCCCTTGTCCTGGACTTCCCCAACATCGGGAGCAATCTTCCTGCATCTAGCCTGTCCAACCCCTTAAGAATTTTGTAAGTTTCTATAAGATCCCCTCTCAATCTCCTAAATTCTAGAGAGTATAAACCAAGTCTATCCAGTCTTTCTTCATAAGACAGTCCTGACATCCCAGGAATCAGTCTGGTGAACCTTCTCTGCACTCCCTCTATGGCAATAATGTCCTCCCGTGTTGCCGCATGTTGACGTGTTGCCCCATGTTGGCGTGTTGCCCCGTGTTGGCGTGTTGCTCCATGTTGGCGTGTTGCCGCATGTGGACGTGTTGCCCCGTGTTGACATGTTGCTGCATGTTGACGTGTTGCCGCATGTTGACGTGTTGCCCCATGTTGGCGTATTGCTGCATGTTGATGTGTTGACGTGTTACCCCATGTTGACGTGTTGCCGCACGTTGATGTGTTGCCACATGTTGATGTGTTTACGCATGTTGGCGTGTTGCCCCGTGTTGACGTGTCGCCCCGTGTTGACGTGTTGCCGCATGTTGATGTGTTGACGTGTAGCCCAGTGTTGACGTCTTGCCGCATGTTGGCGTGTTGCCCCGTGTTGACGTGTCGCCCCGTGTTGCCGCATGTTGGCGTGTTGACGTGTAGCCCAGTGTTGACGTGTCGCCCTGTGTTGACGTCTTGCCGCATGTTGGCGTGTTGCCCCGTGTTGACGTGTTGCCCCGTGTTGCCGCATGTTGGCGTGTTGCCGCATGTTGATGTGTTGCCCCGTGTTGACGTCTTGCCGCGTGTTGCCGCGTGTTGGCGTGTTGCCCCGTGTTGGCGTGTTGCCCCGTGTTGCCGCATGTTGGCGTGTTGCCCCGTGTTGACGTGTTGCCCCGTGTTGACGTGTTGCTCACCCGGCTGCAGGAGGCCATCAATGAGATGAACGACGAGCTACAGGAAAACGCGCGTGAGACTGAGCTGGAGCTCCGCGAGCAGCTGGACCTGGGGGGCGTCCGTGTACGTGAGGCCGAGCAGCGGGTTGAGGCCGCTCACGAGAGCCTGGCCGACTTCCAGCAGACCATCCACAAGTACCGGCAGCTCACCGCCCACCTACAGGTACGCTACACCCCCACCCCGAACCCCCGTCCCCGTTTTTATATTGTGTTTAGCTGTGTATATGTGTGGTGGGGGAAACTTTTAAATCACTTCCCTGTACGGGGGACCTGACCTTTTCCCTGTCAGGTCTCCGTTGTCGTTGGGGCCTAGCACCGTGGAGCAGCCTCCAACCGGAACAACCTGGGGGCTCCAGTCGCGGAGCCTGCAGACTCACCATCGTGGGGCTGGCCGGCTTCGGAGCGTGGAGAGCTGTGGTGGCCTGCGGCTGTGACCCGACTCCGGAGGCTCCAGCCACAGGTCTGGTGGACGGTGACTTCGGGAGCTCGCGGGTCACTGGTGAGAGACCGCTTTTCGGAGCTCCCGCAAAGGCAACTTCTCCCGCCCGAACTGCGGGGTTGAAAATGACCTGGAGCGGGGCCTTACATCGCCCGGCACAGCTTTAACGGCCGTGGGACCTGCTAGCGCCCGCCGGGGGCTTTAACATCGGGAGAAGAATGGAAAACAGGGGAGAGACAAGACTTTGCCTTCCATCACAGTGAGGAGGAGATTCACTGTGATGGATGTTTCTGTAAATTGTGTTGGTGTGTGTCTTGGTTCTTTTCTTGATGTATTACTGCAAAAACCAAATTTCATTTGAAGTTCAAATGCCAGTAAATAATTGTACAATTGTATAATGATATAAGGAGGTGAACCGGGAGCTGCGCTGCCAGCAGGAGGCAACGGTGGAGCGAGCGCAGGAACCCGTGCCCGAGGTCATCGACTTCAAGATCAAGTTCGCTGAGACCAAGGCCCACGCAAAGGTGGGGATGGGGGGGACATTTATGTCGGGGTCGGGTGGGGACGGGGGGGACATTTATGTCGGGGTCGGGTGGGGACGGGGGGGACATTTATGTCGGGGTCGGGTGGGGACGGGGGGGACATTTATGTCGAGGGTCGGGTGGGGACGGGGGGGACATTTATGTCGGGGTCGGGTGGGGACGGGGGGGATATTTGGGTCGGGTGGGGACGGGGGGACATTTATGTCGGGGTCGGGTGGGGACGGGGGGACATTTATGTCGGGGTCGGGTGGGGGGGGGGGGAGATACGGGTCTGGGGGGGGAGCATGAAGGGTCGGGGGGGATCTTGTGTGAACATGTCTCTCCCGTACCCACCCTGTCTCCCCCACACTGACCGGTCCCCACACTGTCTCTCCCCCTTGTGTCTCTCTCCCTGTGCCTGTGCAGGCGATTGAGATGGAGCTGCGTAAGATGGAGGTACAGGAGGCCAAGCGACACGTGGAGCTGCTGACGTCCTTCATGCCCGACTCCTTCCTGCAGCACGGAGGTGACCACGACAGTGTACTGGTGCTGCTGCTCATCCCCCGCCTCGTCTGCAAGGTAACC